>NC_081553.1:10745582-10748082 GCF_963082655.1 Stomoxys calcitrans
TATCCCCACACCACCAATGTAGCACAGGGTATTACAACTTTGTGCATTTGCAATGCTAAGAACGGGAAGAGCTTCACCCATCGTTAAGTATACCGATCGGCTTCAAATCATTTCCTGATTCGCTTTGCTACGTCTGTCTATCTGTCTCTCATCTGTCCATATTACAGTCCGATTGTCATAAAGTTTTGCACATGTCACTCCTTTGACCAAAGGTCGTACTATGGTTGGTAATGTGGTATCTTCTGGCTTTACTTTCCCATTGCAAAATACTTCGATCATAAAAAGCTCGCCTCGAAACAGAAATAAAAGGAGAATTATAAAATAATGTAATTCGCCTTGACAAGCAAAAAACTAGAAAAAAATAGATTTCGACGGACCCCGGCTGAGGTTCGGACCTGTACACTCGGACCAACGGCGAGAGCCGCTGCAGTTGTCTAACGACCACCAAGTTTCTGAGGGTCCATCCCTATCCCAAAACACCCCTCAAACAGGATTTATTTACCGACCATGGCAATATGGGACTCAAATGAAAGGTATTTGCGAGTAGAATATGAATCTGATATTCAAATGTGGGGCCAAGATGCTGGGGGTCCACCAAATGGAAATTTCGCTCATGAACATTCCACTAAGGCTTGGGCAAACTTCTTACATATCAATGAGTGCAGTCCGATTTAAGTTTAAACTCAACGATAAGGGTCCTCCTTTTTATAGCCGAGTCCGAACGGCGTGCCGCAGTGCGACACCTCTTTGGAGAGAAGTTTTTTCATGGCATAGTACCTCACAAATGTCGCCAGTATTAGGAGGGGAAAACCACCGCCGGCAATGGTTTCTGATGGTCTTGCCAGAACTCAAACCCAGGCGTTCACCGTCATAGGCGGACATGCTAACCTCAATCACAAACACAAGTTAAAACATTATTAACATAAAAAATTTTGATGCGTTTAATAAAAAAACAAATTGAATCATTCATTCGCCTTTAACTTTTTTGACGAGAGAGGTGGGGGCCCAACATTCTCCAACTAACTCGAGGCACTCTGGCACGGCATAATTTTCACCACCACACAGACTGGAACTTTTTGACCAGCGTCCACAGGTTGCGGATAGTGGAGTGTTCATAGGGAGTAGCTGCAACAACAGTCGCGGACAATCAGCGGTGTCGAGTGAAGAGTCTCAGTGAGAAGCCGGACGACACCGGCTCTTGCATAAATACTGAGTGCTGAGTGTGATGCTCGATATGACAAGGCCAGTTTTTGGAGCCTTAAATAACCAATGGCCATATTGTTCCCGCGGCGATGCCGGAACGAGGTTGCTCTTCTATGGAGCTTATCGAGGATCGTGGTGGTCATCTAAGGATCTTTAATTTTAATATGTGTACAATTTTATAATATCAATTGTTTTTTGCTTAAAAATTCTCGCTCGAAATAAAATAATCATGTGACAGGTTTTGACATTTACTTCGCATTGTTGACAACTGTTACGAAATACATGAACCGATTTTTGTATGGGAATGCTTACGTTTTTGTTCGGCTTGCCGTTCGATAAATTCTTCGTTTAAAATGTGATACACAAAACCAAATCAGTTTTTTTTTTCGTTTGCAGGCGGAACGAACGCTTGTGTTCGACGTCGTCAAACTGGCTATGAGAATAACTAACATTTTTTATTAAAAATCATTATAATGAAATAAAAATCAAGCTATATTAAATTATAGATGGCAAAGAAAAGTGTAAAACTTCCATAATAAATATAAATGGAAATTAGATATATTTGGTTTAGATATTTATGCAGTGTATGCCATTAAATGTCATAGTTTTTTTCATTCAGCAAAGAATGCCAGAAGAAATATATGCTTACCACATCTATCACACCCGGGGGGAAATATTTGCTTTATATAATCCACAAATTCCAATGAAAATTCCATGCATTTCATGTCACTATATTTGAATTTTCTTCTGCGGGGTTTGCCACCACACATATCCAATTTGATATGCCATAATAAAAAGTCTTGTCTACTGCATTGCTTTGGGTGGTTCTTCTTGTCCTGAACTGAACAACAAGAACTGAACTGTCATAGATACACTACAAGCCAATAATAATAAAAAAAACATCTATTTTTAATGCGGATACAAATCAATGCAACACTTAGTTTGCTGTAGGTGAAAAAAGTTTTCCAAGTAATGGTGAAATAGCAGACAAGAATTGAAAATTTTCCTTGATTTCTTTCTTTTTCATTTCAGAGTAAATTTAGACTTAAAAAAAACGCATAAGAACGGATCTGAAATAAATTTAAAACTTTGCATAGGAAATCCATAAGCTTCCCACCATTAGGTCTTTTGTTAAATTTCAAAAATATATTACTAAAAATTCTTCTCCTACTAACTGATAGAGCTTCACAATTATTATTATGAAATAACGAATTATTCTATGATTTCTGATGAATTTCTATTTATATATACATTTTAATAAATACAATTTAAATTTAGCCAATACAACTGCAGCTTC
>NC_081553.1:11470582-11568082 GCF_963082655.1 Stomoxys calcitrans
GGTATACTAATTTCGTCATTCAGTTTGTAACTACTCGAAATATTCGTCTGAGACTCCATAAAGTCGATCTAGCCATGTCCTTCCGACTGTCCGTCTGTCTGTCGAAAGCACGCTAACTTTCGAAGGAAAAAAACTAGCCGCTTGAAATATTCCACAAATACTTCTTAGTAATGTAGGTTGGTTGGGATTGTAAATGGGCCATATCGGTCCATGTTTTGATATAGCTGCCATATAAACCGATCTTGGGTCTTGACTTCTTGAGCATCTAGAGGGCGCAGTTCTTATCCTGTTATTAACTGTGTCAAATCAGACTAAAATCGGTCCATAACCTGATATAGCTGCCATATAAACCGATCTTGGGTCTTGACTTCTTGAGCCTCTAGAGTGCGCGATTCTTATCCGATTGGAATGAAATTTTGCACGACGTGTTTTGTTATGATATCCAACAACTGTGTCAAGTATGGTTCAAAACGGTCCGTAATCTAATATAGCTGCCATATAAACCGATCTTGGGTCTTGACTTCTTGAGCCTCTAGGGGGCGCAATTCTTGTCCGATTAGAATGAGATTTTGCATGACTTGTTTCGCTATGATATTCAACAACTGTACCGAGTATGGTTCAAATCGGATGATAACCTGTTATAGCTGCCATATAAACCGATCTTGAGTCTTGACTTCGTGAGCCTCTATGGGGCGCAATTCTTGTCCGATTGGAATGAAATTTTGCACAACGTTTTTTTACGATATCCAACAACTATGTCAAGTATGGTTCAAATCGGTCCATAACCTGATATAGCTGCCATATAAACCGATCTTGGGTCTTGACTTTTTGAGCCACTAGAGGGCGGAATTCTTATCCCATTTTGAATGAAATTTGGCACGAAGTATTCTGTTACGATATCCAACAACTGTGTCAAGTATGGTTCAAATCGGTCCATAACCTGCCATATAGCTGCCATATAAACCGATCTGGGATCTTGACTTCTTGAGCCAATATAACCTGATATAGCTGCCATATAAACCGATCTTGGGTCTTGACTTCTTGAGCCTCTAGAGGGCGCAATCATTATCCGATTTGGCTGAAATTTTGCACAACGTGTTTGTTATGATATTTAACAAATGTGTCAAGTATAGTCTGAATCGGTTCATAACCTAATATAGCTGCCATATAAACCGATCTTGGGTCTTGACTTTTTGAGCCTCTAGGGGGCGCAATTCTTGTCCGATTGGAATGAAATTTTGCACAACGAGTTTCACAATGACTTCCAACAACTGCGCTAAATTAGGTTTAAATTGGTCAATAACCTGATATAGCTAACATATAAACCGATCTTGGGTCTTGACTTCTTGAGCTTCTAGAGGGCCCAATTCTTATCCGATTGGAATAAAATTTTGCACGACGTGCTTTGTTATGGTATCCAACAACTGTACCAAGTATGGTTCAAATCGGTTCATAACCTGATGTAGATGTCATATAAACCGATCTGGGGACTTGTTATCTCTAAGCTTCTAGAGGGCGCAATTCCTATCCTATTTGACTGAAATTTCGCATGACGGATTTTATTATGACTTTCAACGGCTGTGCCAAATAAGGTTCAAATCGGTTCATAACCTGACATGGCTGCCGTGTAAACCGATGTGCGATGTTGACTTCTTAAGCCTCTAGAGGTCGCAATTATTATCCGATTTGCCTGAAATTTTGTACGACGGATCCTCTCACGACCATCAACATACGTGTTTATTACGATCTGAATCGGTCTATAGCCTGATACAGCTCCCATATAAATCGATCTCTCTATTATACTTCCTGAGCCCCCAAAGGGCCCAATTCTTATTCAAATTGGCTGCAACATATAATATTATTGTGGTTCGAACCGGACCATTGTATCCTTTTTTTGGCCTAAGAAGAGAGATCTCGGGAAAAGAACTCGGCAAATGCGTTCCATGGTATATAAGATTCGGCCTGGCCCAACTTAGCACGCTTTTACTTATTTTCTTTTTTTGTTAAATTCCATTTCCAGGCGAATTTTTCTAAACATTTTTATCCCTTGCCATTCTGAGAACCCTTTAGCATATTTTGCCACATATTACCCACTTCCAACGTGCTTCTACGACTTTTGTAGTTCAAGGCATTATGTGCTGTTCGTTTCGCTAAAAATTCCTCCCTTTTCAACTTTGCGGAAAACAGAGTACCAAGCAATTGCTTGCAACCAGGTGCCCAAGTTCTGAGGGTGTTGTAATGCAAAAGGGTAAAAGTATCCCACAAACAGGAGAATACCAACGCGACGCAAAGGTACGTTCAAATTGAAAGAAAGACTTTTTGCCCAACCCGAAAAAATCTTTGTAATGTAAACACAACAAAAATGCTACGAAAATTCCTTTAATGTTGAGGTATGGCGATCTGCGTTTTTTTTTTCCATAACCCATTCCGGGAATGCATGTCTATGTCGTTGCCAGGCTTTCTTCATTGTTAATTAAAGCTGTTAGTTTCGTTCAGTAAATCATGCCAGTTTGTTGCAACTGCAATTGAAGTGTGCGGAAAGAAAAGAGGTGAAGTGAAAAATTAATCCATGCGAACTTAGATGAAACAAGAGAAAACTTGTTAAGCTTACAGAGTAAATATGGATTATTTTGAAGATATCGGCAAAGGAGACAGATCTTTTTGGTGGTTTAAAAAAAGTCAAGAAATCAGTTAAATATCTACTTTATGGAATTTTCCCTAGTGTATTTGTTATTGGTATTGGCAATGTATAAATCGTGAGATATAAAGTCTGCAAACAAGTCTCCTCTACCATGTTGTGAAACAAATAACGCAAATAAGCTTTATTACCACAACTTATCCTTCCTACAAAATAAACCAAGAAACCACTTTAACCTGAGTACTCCCTAAGCTTATGGTTACACCATCTTCATTCCATATTCACATTGGCATTTAGCAAAAACGCTGAAACTAACCAACGCAGAAAAATGCACGTGAAATAAAGTTTTCGCAGATGGCGTATTAACGTAGAACAAGCCATGAACACCAACACCCTTCATCGTGGACGCGTCGAACAGCATCAACTATTCAGGAATTCAGGAGGGCCATTGCCAGTAAATGCCAACCAGTCAAGGATACGGCCACGCTATCATATGTTCAAATGGGGGAATTGTTCCATATAAAGTACCCAGAGTATTTGCACAATATAAAAATGGACGATTTTTATTTGTTGTTCACATTTGGACTTTAGCTTTTTCGAGCGAATCGTTTGTGTGTGAGTATGTTCAGTGAGGGAAGAAAGTATTTAGGAACTTGGGGTGTAATGAAATGAGTTATAGCGTTTAAAAATAATTAAAAAAGGCATTAAGTTCGGCCAGGCCGAATTTTGGATACCCACCACCTCGGGTATATATGTAAACCACCTATCGTCAAAATTCGGTGAAAATTTCATACCTTATGTCCCATATCAGTTATATCAAAATATATTCCGATTTGGACCAAATACTTATAAGTACACTAGCTATATCTAAAAATAAACCGATCTGAACTATATACGACACGAATGTCGAAAAGCCTAACATATGTCACTGTGTCAAATTTCAGTGAAATCGGATTATAAATGCGCCTTTTATGGGGCCAAGACTTTAAATCGAGATATCGGTCTACATGGCAGCTATATCCAAATCTGGACCGATTTGGGCCAAGTTGCATAGAAATTTCGAAGAGCCTAACACAAAGCACTGTCCCAAATTTCGGCGAAATCGGACAATAAATGCCTCTTTTATGGGGCCAAAACCTTAAATCGCGAGATCGGTCCATATGGCAGCTATATTCAAATCTGGACCGATCTGCGCAAAATTGAAGAAGGACGTCGAAGAGCCTAACTAAACCCACTGTCCCGAATTTCAGCGACATCGGACAATAAATGCGTCTTTTATGGCCCCAAAACCTAAAACCTAGATATCGGTCTATATGGCAGCTATATCCAAATCTGGACCGATCTGTGCGATATTGCAAAAGTATGTCGAGGGGCTTAATTTAACTCACCGTCCCAAATTTCGGCGACATCGGACAATAAATGAGCATTTTATGGGCCCAACACCATAATTCAAGAAATCGGTCTATATGGCAGCTATATCCAAATCTGTACTGATCTGAACTAAATTGAAGAAATATGTTGAAGGGCCGAACACAACTCACTGTCCCACATTTCAGCAAAATCGGATGATAAATGTGGCTTTTATGGGCCTAACACCATAAATCGGAGGATCGATCTATATGGCAGCTATATCCAAATCTGGATCGATCTGAGCCAAATTAACGAAGGATGTCGATGGGCCCTACACAATTCACTGTCCCGAATTTCATAAAAATCGGATAATAAATGTGGCTTTAATGGGCCTAAGACCCTAAATCGGAGGATCGGTCTATATGGCAGCTATATCAAAATCTGGACCGATCTGAGCCAAATTGACGAAGGATGTCGAAGGGCCTTACACACTTCCCCAAATTTCAGCAAAATCGGATAATAAATGTGGCTATATACTTGGAAATGGATATTTCGATGTGTTGCAAACGGAATGACAAAATGAATATACCCCCATCCTTTTGTGGTGGGTATAATGATAATTAAAAACATATAAAGTTTGGCCGTGTCGAACTTTGTATACCCACCACCATGGATATTTTCATCATCCTATTTTATTATGACTCCAGTATCACATTCATAGTAAAATCAAATAATGGCTGGAAATATCAAATTTTATTATCGGTCTATATGGCAACTATGTGGTCCGATCAGGACAATTTGCAGTTTGGATGTCGGGAGGTCACCGCAGAGGATAGCATGTCCGCATATGACGCGTTCAGCGTCTGTAAAGCATATTTTGGCCGAATGTCGGATGTCTTAGTACAACTCCCTGTTTTCCAGTGAAACCGTATAATAAATGGGCCTTTTACTGGCTTTTTACTCTATGTCGGCAGATCGGGGTAAAAGACAATTATATCGGAATATGGTAGACTATTTCGGGTTCAAACAACGGCAGGCCTATTCCAACTCACTGCTTTAAACTTCAGTAAAATAGTACAACAAATGTTTTATAGGTCTAAGACTTAGAGCTTGCAACATTGTAACATTCGATATTGACGATAGTTTTAATAATTAATATCGAAAGTATCGTTATTAAGGTTAATAAAGTCAGTTAAAGTCATGAGAGAAATCATTGAACAAATTGCGCCCTCTATAGGAGCACTGTATCAGTATCGGATTGCTTATTTTTGCTTATTTTTGCAGAAAAATTAACTTTTGCGATAGTATCCATTGAAAAATAACAATCGATATTCTGTCCAAATATTAAATATCGATAGTATCGATAGTGCCAACTCCACTAAGACCCTTAGTCTCAGAGATCTAGAAGGAAAAGAGATAGACCCATTGATAAGTATTGGGGTCGACTCAGAATCACTTTCTGATTAGATTTACCTATGTCCGTCTACCTGTCTGTCCGTCTGTGCGTGATAATTTGTGTACAAGTTAGGTTAGGTTGAAAAGAGGGTGCAGATATTAATCCGCCCCATGCCACTATGGACATACACCTAAACCAGTAATCGGCTTGTTGTGCGCTCTAAAAACTATAAAGTAATCTCTAAAAAGAAAATGTTACGTTAGGAATTCCGTTCTACTTAAAAATCCTTAATAGTTTTCAATATGTCTGGTATTGTGTCTCTACCCAAGTGCCGGTATCTTTTAGACGCGAAAGCCGGGCAATGACAAACGAAATGCTCCAACGTCTCATCATCTTCCCCGCATGCCCTACACATGCTATCACTTGCCGCACCGATTTTACATAAGTGAGCTCGTAGTCCTATGTGTCCCGTTATGATACCAATAGCTATACTGACCTCCTTCTTGCTTCCTTTCAGTAATAGCCTCGTCTTCTCACGATCTGGATCCCCCCATACGATTTTCGCCGTCCTACGGACCGTTTCGCTGTTCCACAATGTTGCATGCGCATTCGTCGCTCACTTCCTTAACTCGGACTGCGTCGTCCCGAAAGGCTTCGGGTTAACCAAGTTTATTGACGGCTGTCCTCTGGCAACTCATCTGCCCTTTCATTTCCCCTTACTCCATTGGGAGGCCACCGTAGCGCAGAGGTTAGCATGTCCGCCTATGAAGCTGAACGCCTGCGTTCAAATCCTGGCGAGACCATCAGAAAAAAAAATTTCACAGGTGGTTTTCCCCTCCTAATGCTGGCGACATTTGTGAGGTACTATGCCATGTAAAACTTCTCCCCAAGGAGGTGTCGCACTGCGGCTCGCCGTTCGGACTCGGCTATAAAAAGGAGGCCCATTATCATTGAGCTTAAACTTGAATCGGACTGAACTCATTGATATGTGAGAAGTTTGCCCCTGTTCCTTAGTGGAATGTTCATGGGCAAATTTTGCATTTTGCATTGCATTATGGCCCGGCACCCAAACGATGCGGATTTTGCCATCCTCAAAGAAGGCGTTAATCTCCTTCTTACACTCCAAGACTGTTCGTGACCTTACTGTCCTGGGTGTGTATAACTTACAGGTCGCAATTTTCATCCGATCGTCTTCAAATGCGGCACATACATTTTATTTGGCGTAGAGACGAAGCATATTGAAATTGGAAAAATCGGTTCAGATTTGGATATAACTCCCATATATATCTGCGTCCGATTTGGGGTAATATTGCAATGAAATGGTCATTTGTTAACCTTTTCTTTCGAAATTCGGCAGAAAAGATTTTCTCTTTACTCTCGACATATTTCCATAGTCGGCAAACATGACCAGTTTGGGGGGTGGTGGGTGGCAGTTCAGTGACTTGGCCCTGAAAGTATATATCAGATTTGTGTTCTACTCTAAAATACCTTATATTACAGCCCCATATTGGAATGGTCTGCATATACGTCCTTATGGGTGGTTTTATGGAGGCGGGGTGACCATATAGACACTTTTCCCAAATGTTGATATCAAATTCTTGCTTTACACCCAATGGCCTATCAATTGTGTCTCATATTGCGTCGGTTTTAAATTTGTCCTCTTTGGTGGTTTTTTTGGGAGGAGCGGCCGCCCAAACACTTAGCCCCACATTTGGATATCAGATTGGTATTCTACACTTTTTGGATGGTGCATCGATGTCGTTTAAGCATTTCAAGCAAATCGGTTCAGATTTAGATATAGCTGCCATAAGCATCTTGCCAAAATTTTTGACAACGCTTTCCTCGACGACTGCCAAAGTATCTGAGAAGTTTGCTTGAAATCGGTTGAGATTTAGGTACAGCTCCCATATACATGTTCGTCGGATTTTGAGAAATATTGCAATAACGTACTCATTTCATAACCGATTCTCTCGTAATTGGGCGGGAAGGATTTTCTTATAACATTTGACATTGCTGGCGAATTTCATAGAAATCGGTTCAGATTTAGATATAGCTGTCATATATGTATATCGCCCGATTTTCACTTCTGGAGCCACTGCAAGCGCATTTATTGACCAATCTTGCCAAAACTTTGCACAACACTTTCCTGGACAACTACCACAATATCTGAGATTATTCGATATGCGTTCAGATTTAGATATAGCTCCCCTGTATATGTTCGTCCGACTTTGAAAAATATTGCAATAAAGTGCTCATTTGTTATTCGATTCTCTCGAAATTTGGCAGGAAAGAGTTTCTTATGGCTCTTAACATTACCGCTGAATTTTATTGAAATCGGCCCAGATTTAGATATAGCTATCATATATGTATATCGCCCGATTTTTACTTTTGGAGCCACTGCAAGCGCATTTTTTGACCAATTTTGCCAAAACTTTGCACAACGCTTTTCTCGATGAGTACCACATTATCTGAGAAGTTTACTCGAAATCGGTTCACAATTAGGTTCATTTGTGAACAGTAGTTATTACAGTTTGAACATATTTTTGCTCGAAATTTTCTACGGATTGTTCAATAACCCATCTGAAAACATCCGGCAAGGTCCATCAAAATTGATTCAGAATTAGACTTTGCACCTATAGGGTAGTTGTAGGGTATTGGCGGCACCGCCCGCATTTTGCGTTTCCTTACTGCCTTTAACTTAAACACTTAACACTTGTTGGCAACATTTTTACGAAATTTTGTATGAATGTTACATACGGAAAATGTTTTCCAGAAAAATCTTTTTTTTTATGTCAAATATCATATTATTATCCACTACCACCCTTATGTATATTCTCACGCACACATTCCTACACATTTTGCCATAGTAAGCGCACATTTACACACTAAATATTTTTGTATTCAACGGCATTTTTTGGTTGATTGTACGTTCCAACTCGTAAATCCCTCGAGTGCTAACACAAATAAAAAGCGGATAAATATACACTACACACACACACATACACAAAATGGTATCTCTATAAAGGCAAACTGTCACACACACACGCACACACCCAAGCATAGATATTCCACCAAACTCATTGCAGCACATTCACATGCTTGTTCACATAGCCATTGCCCGAACCATACCCCTACACATTCACATGCATGCCATCCTTCCCCAAGTTAAGTTATTTTGTCGGTCGCATGGTACGTGCCCTTTGTTCTTCAAAGGGATCATAATATTCTGCTTTAGAGGGGGTTTAGGGCTAGGTAGTGTGAGGGTGGGGGTGCTTTACATTGGCAAAACTTGAAATTAAAAAGTGAAAAAAAAAGTTACTCCAGTAAAAATTGTCGCTTTTTTCCCCATTTCTGTTGTGTTCGGCTTAAAGTTCTTTAAACAGAGTACTTGATAAGCTTTTGTGAAGTTAGAACAAGTCATTTAAGAGTTTAATACTGTAAAGGTATACGTTATCCTTAAGAGTTTATTAAGCTTTCACAACAAGCAGAAGCACAGATTTCAAAAGTAAAGCACTGTAAATTTCTATTGAGTCATAACGATTAGGGGTTGAATGAACCCAAATTCGTGTAGGAAATGTTTGAAAACCAAACAATAGAGTAAAGCCAGCTCAGCTGCAATTTTAATATCCACGCTTATATTTTGAAAGAAAACTTGAGAAGAGGTGTGTCAACATTTGAATGTGATGATTGATTGCTGTATCCCTCAGCCAAAAGCAAACGAGGTTTGTAAAAAAATATCAAGAAATTTGAGACGTTTGCGGAGTGTTTATCTCTGAAAGCCATGTTAGCACATCCTTCGCTGCAAGAGGCCATCTAATTTAGATGTAGACAAAACAAAGTGTATCTTGGGCAAAAACATAGGGTCGGATTAGTTCAAGTTTAAGTTCAAATAGCGGATTGTCATTTAAAAGCTTGATGTTGTTGTGCCCACAAGCCAACATTCCCAGACTGGTTGGCAAGATCCTCTATATAGCCCCATTTCATCGGGTAAACCGGCGTACCGGGCCCTGAATGGAGGAATTCCAATTCGGACACACATAGGTGTGCACACACATAGGTCTATCCCATGGCAGACGGTTCCATGTACCGGATTAACACGATGGAATCCTTCATCGGTGGGGGCATTGCTGGGCTTCATTGATGCATACACCAACAACAACACATAAAGGTGTCTAACAAAATAAATTAAATTGGTTTCAAATGTTGCGCAATTATGGTTTGCCCAAAAAGTAATTGCGGATTTTTCAAAAGAAAGTAAATGCATTTTTAATAAAACTTAGAATGAACTTTAATCAAATATACTTTTTTTACACTTTTTTTCTAAAGCAAACTAAAAGTAACAGCTGGTAACTGACAGAAGAAAGAATGCAATTACAGAGTCACAAGCTGTGAAAAAATTTGTCAACGCCGACTTTATGAAAATTCCGCAATTACTTTTTAGGCAACCCAATATTTGCAACGAATCTATGTCGAGTTTTTATACCCACTACCACGGGATGGCGGTTAACTAATGCTGTTTGCAGCATCTCGAAAAATCGATCACCCACCTTATAAAGTATTTGATGTCAACTGCAATTTTTGCCCATGGCCATTCCACTAAGGAACAGGGGCAAATTTCTCACATATCAATGAATGCAGTCCGATTCAAGTTTAAGTTCTATAATAAGGGGCCTCCTTTTAAAAGCCGAGTACGAACGGCGTGCCGCAGTGCGACACCTCTTTAGGGAGAAGTTTTACATGGCATAGTACCTCACAAATGTTGCCAGCACTAGGAGAGGAAAACCACCGTTGACAAATTTTTTTATGGTCTCGCCAGGAATCGAACCCATTCAGCGTCATAGGCGGACATGCTTACCTCTGCGCTACGGTGGCCTCCTTGGCTTAATATAAAAAGGGCGTAACTCAACTTTTTTTTTTCAAAACAGTGTTTTTTGTTTATTCTAGACAACAAATGTTAGATGCACCTTGCCTCAAAATTTCTGGAGGATACTAACTTTCTTTTAATTGGCCATTATAGAACATTTATTCCTCTAGCACGAACGTAGAATAGATGTCCATGCGCCTCGTTCATCTCCAATCGCTGAACCCAGTTTCGAGACGTCGCTCTCCACTTGGTCACTCCATGGGAGTTGGTATTTCCCTTTATGATCGCCTTAAAAAAAGCTTCTTCATCCATTCGAACAACATAACCTGCCCAAAGCAACCAATACAACGGTTGACGACGTCTATATTCTCAATTAACGCAGAATGTTCCATTTATTTTACGAAGGACTTTTCTCTCAAACACTCCAAGTACCACTTCATCTGTTTTCCCAAGTTCCCATGTTTCGAAGTCATACAACAGCACGAGTAGTATCAGTGTCTTGTGTAGTGTGATTTTAGTCTGTCGAGAGGTGCCTTTGCTCCTCGTCTGCTTGCACAATCCAAAGTAGCATTTGTTAGCAAATATCCTTCGTTTTATTTCAAAACTGGTGTCATTTGTTTCGATTACGGCGGTGTCAAGGTAGTTGACACACATATCCCAAAGTTGTAGTTCCAAACATTCTCCATTTTATTTATCTGCTCGGAGAGACAACGCAGGACATGTTGAGGCTTTTGAAGAAAACCCATTTTCCACAGGATACGACGGGACTCACGGAGGCACCGGAATCTTGGAATAATAACGTTGATCGATGGTTTATAATAACGAAATTTACGGGGAAGAAATCCTTGAGGAGCTTCAAACCATTTAAGTCACCCGGACCTGATGGAATATTTCCGGCGTTACTGTAGAAATAGGCAGACTTTTTGGCGCCTCGTTTGGTCAACATTTTCACAGCGTGCCTACGACTTTCATATACTCCGAAAGCCTGGCAGGAGGCTAGGGTGGTGTTTATGCCTAAGCCCGGCAAGGCTAGCTATGCGACACCAAAGGCCTACAGACCCATAAGCCTTAAGTCCTTTCAAAACCATGGAACTTATTGTGGACACCATGATAAAGAGTAGGACATCCAGCGAACTGCTCAGGCCTACCGACCCATAAGCCTTACGTCCTTTCTACTCAAAACCATGAAACGTATTGTGGACACCATGATAAAGAGTATGACATCCAGCGAACTGCTCAAATACAAACAGCATGCCTATGTCAAGGGAAGCTCGGTGGAGACTGCCCTGCACGAGGTTGTGTATAAAATAGAAGAATCCTTCGATGCCAAGGTCAAATACTTAGGTGTGATCTTGGACAGGAAACTGAAGTGGTAGTGTCACATTCAGAAGCGTTCTAAGAAGGCTCACATATGTTGGGCACTATGTAGACGGGCCGTAGGCTCAAAATGGGGCCTGAATCTTAGGATAGTCCACTGGTTCTACAGGAGCGTGATTAGACCGATACTTACTTACGCCTCAGTAGTTTGTTGAATTGCTATGGAGGAAAAGTGCAATATAAGGACCATACAACAGGTGCAGAGAGCATGTTGTCTTGGCATAGGCGGAGCTATGAGGACCACGCCCACTAGGGCACTGGAGACTATTCTAGTGAGGTTGGGAACAGCTCATACCATCGCGGTATAATGGAGGCGACGATTGGAAACCTGGAAGGAAGGGAAGAGGTTTCCGATTGGATAACTGAGATAAACTTTGAAGTCAAGTGCGAGTGCCGCTGGCTGCAATGCAAGTCTTGGATTGACAGAACCCTAGTATTGCCATCTGGAACATCATGTAACACGGATGGATCAAAGCTAGAGGACAGAGTGGGCCCGGGGTCTAAATTGAGAACTCAGGGACTGAGATCTGTTTTAGACTGCCTGACCATAATACGGTCCTACAGGCGGAGATCCGGGCGATCACGGAATGCGTGAGGTGGTGTGGTGCTAACGCGAAGACATCGAGTGTGAACATCTTTACGGACAGTAAAATTGCCATAAGGACGGTGGGGTCCCGAACAGTTTTGTAGTGTAAGAAGAAGATTAACGCCTTTTCTGAGGATGGCAAAATCCGCATCGTTTAGGTGCAGGGCCATAACGGAGTAAGGGGAAATGAAAGGGCAGACGATTTGGCGGTGAAGGCCGGAGGACTGACTTGGTTAAACCGAAGCCTTTCGGGTCAAGGTAGTCCAAGTTAAGAGTGTGGGCGACGAACTGTGGAACAGCGAAACGGTCAGTAGGACGGGGATGGGGATGGGGAGATACAAGATCGTGAAAAGACGAGGCTATTACTGAAAGGAATTGAGTAGGAGGTCAGTATAGCTTTTGGTGTTATAACGGACTACCAGCACATAGGACTACGAGCACACTTATGCAAGATCGGTGCGGCTAGTAATAGCTTGTGTAGGGTATGTGCGGAAAATGATGAGATGTTGGCTATGTCACTGTCCGGCTTTCGCGACAAACATACACCGGTACTTAGGTGACGATATGATAATAGACATGAACCAACTTAGGGAAGTGGTGTGGAAAACAAATATTGATTTTGTAAGTAGCACGAAATTCCTTACATATATTTTCTTTTTCGAGGTTACTTTATAGTTTTAAGAGCTCACAACAAGCCGATTACTGGCTTAGGTGTATGTCGATAGTGAAATGGGGCGGATTTATATCTGCACCCTCATATTCCCCAGTGAATCATGCATAAACTTGATATTATTGAAGGCCCCTTCTTTGTCCAAAAAGCCCGTCAAATATAAGCCGGTTATATCAAAATATCCTTCACTACAAACAACCACATTATGAAGGACAACCGACGATCACTTAGTGTAAGTGTATGAGAGGAGAATGTTTCAGTGTCAGGCAAATTGACCTGTGGGGGTTGTTCATGATAGGATCCGTCATACAAAATTTCAGACAAATCGGAAAATAATTGCGACCTCTAGTGGGTCAAAAAGTCAAGATCCCAGATCGGTTTATATGGCAGCTATATCAGGTTATGAATCGATTTAAACCTTATATGACACAGTTGTTGAAAGTAACAATAAAAAACGTCATGCAGTATTTCAGCCAAATCCGATAAGAATTGCGCCTTCTAGAAGCTCAAGAAGTCAAGTCCCCTGATCTGTTTATATGACAGCTATATCAGGTTATGAACCGATTTGAACCATACTTGGCACACTTGTTTCGTGCAAAAATTCATTCAAATCGTATAAGAATTTCGCCCTCTAGAGGCTCAAGAAGTCAAGACCCAAGATCGGTTTATATGGCAGCTATATCAAAACATGGACCGATTTGGCCCATTTACAATACCAACCGATCTACACTAATAAGAAGTATTTGTGCAAAATTTCAAGCGGCTAGCTATGCTCCTTCGGAAGTTAGCTTGCTTCGACAGACAGACGGACGGACGAACGGACGGACATGGCTAGATCAAAATAAAATATTTCAGTCGAATATTTCGAGTAGTTACAAACAGAATGACGAAATTAGTATGCCCCCTCAACCTACGGTGGAATATATAAAAACGAATACTTCAAAATAGGTTTTACACACATTAACAACTTTTTAATGCCTTTGACAACATTACCTTCTACGAAAAATCCAATCGTTCCCATAAACTCAGTACAAACCTAATTTCCAACGTCCCACCTTGTCAGCATTAATGCAGCATCGCCAAGAAATCTCGTTTATGGCCATTCATGTGTCTACAAGTGTCTATTTTTTCTGGATGAGTAGCAATTTTCACTTCGTTTTAAATGGGCAGCCATAAAATTGATTGATGCAACAATCTGAATTTCTGCACTCCAAACTGGGCAGGCCTTACAATCATGCCCTGACTCTGCATCTCTCTTTCTCTGTCATTGCCAGCATATCTGACATTTATGAACTTCTCCAAGTGTCAATTTGAATGGAAATTACCTTCAATTGAGGCCATGCCATGGCACCATGTCATAACTCAATTTGGTCAACCAAAAAAAAAAACAAAGAACTTGGAGAGAAATGAGTTGGTTGAGAGAGAGAGAGAGAGAGAGAGAGAGCTGAGGAAAGGTAGACGAGGGTGTTTGTGAACTGTGTAAAATAACAGTATTGGGCCACTGCATGCATGCATTGGAAGTTCAATTAAACTTTTCAAATAAATCAAGTAACAGCTGCAATGCCTCCCACTGATGACTCTCTTCCTCTCTTACATTGCGAAAGAAAAATAAAAAGTTATTGGTTAGGTGGATTTGAAATTTTCTTGTTCGTATTTTTGGAAAACTTTTATATAAATATGAAAGAAAATGTAAAATAATAAATTTTGAATGCAATTTTAGGTAGCTGCTTTTAGTTGTTGCTGCAAACCATAAAACAAATTCCAAGGTGGCAAAGCCGTTTGGGAGTTTGCTGCATATCAAAACCAAGTTCGTTTTTATGATCTAAGCTACTGTATCGATGTTAACATTATCAACTTCGAATGTTATAGAGTCTTTTATTAAGGCTTCAGTTTTATTGAAAAGAAATCGCAAGTAGACTCAATCTACTTGGATCTTTCTAAAGCTTTTGACAAAGTTTCACATAAGATTTTAATTGCTAAATTGGAAAAAATGGGCTTTCATTCTCTTATTTTAAAATGGATAGAATCTTATTTGATGAATAGGTTATATATGGTGTCTATTGATGGTGTAAACTCTAAATGCTATATTGCCAAATCGGGAGTGCCTCAAGGTAGTATTTTAGGACCGTTGTTATTCAATTTATTCATAAATGATATTTCCAGTTCTTTATCTAACTCTTGCTGTTTGCTCTATGCTGATGATTTGAAGCTCTATAAATGTGTGAATAATTTGCTAGATGCAATCCAATTACAATGTGATCTAAATGCCATAGTTGAGTGGTGTGGTAAAAACTGTTTACAAATTAATATCAAGAAATGTTTTTATGTTTGTTTTGGCCGAATAAGATCTATGGTCCTAATGGAGTATTATATATAGGAAGTCTTATTAATCAAGTGACGGAGGTTCTTGATCTTGGTGTACTTTTTGATTCTAAATTACTTTTTAATGCGCATGTTGATTACATAATGCCAAAAGCATATGCAATTCTGGCATTCATAAAGCGGCACAGTTATGAATTTCATGATCCATATGTCCGAAAAGTCCTTTATACGTCCTTGGTCAGATCTAAATTAGAATATGCACAAATTGTTTGGAATCCGTCAAGTCATACAAAGACAAGTCGTGTAGAATGTCTTCAGAAAAAGTTTGTAAAGTTTTGTTTAAATTCATTAAATTTTACTGAGCCAGTTCCTTCTTATGAATCCCGGTGTAAGTTAATCCATTTACCACTATTGTATAAAAGGAGAATTTTTCAAAGCATTTTATTTGTATACAAAATTATTTATGGATTGATAGATTGTCCCTATATACTTAATCTAATTTCATTTAATGCTCCTACGAGGAGATTGCGTAATACTGAGTTTTTTTATGTGCCTTACCATAGAACAAATTATGCCATGAATGAGCCGATTATAAGAACCCTCAGAGAGGTTAATAGAATAAATCTTATTTATGATATAGATTTCTCTCTTAATATTAATGAATTTAAAAGATTTTTAGAATTAATTTACTATTAAGCAATTGTCTGTAAGGATTATAGTCCATAGACGAAATAAATAAATATAAATATAAATATTAGAACTTAGAGATGTGGGTGTTGGATGAAAACCGGTTTTTGGTTTTTTTTGATGGAATCGCTTCAAGAATAACTATTAAGAGCAAGGTAAGTCCGCCTAGGGCTGAATCTTATATGTCCCACCATGGAACGCATTACTCAAGACTAATTTGATAAGCGGCTTAGGAGATTTATATGGGAGCAATATTAGGAATATAATTTTTTTGAAGTTGTAACGTCGAAGTTTTGACGAAGGCTGATGGATGTTCAGTCTACTCCAGGGTCAACTTATGGACCCATAAACCTTAAGTGATAACACAAGTCAATTAGAATCCACGGTTGACAATAAGGTGACTTTATTGGTTTAATTCAATGTTTTAATTTAATTGTGTTACTTGTATGTGTGTATGGTTACCCGACCACTGCAGTGTGTATCAAGCAGAGGTCCTTGCAATTAAGGAAGTGGTGGAATGGCTAAGATATAATGCCTCAGATAGCCAGGCAGCTTTTAAATCCTTGGACAACGTATTTCTGAACACAAAACCGCCCTCGACTGTCGCAGATCTCTCAACGAGATGGCTGAACAGTTCAAAATTCACCTGTTCTAGGTGCCAGGCCACAGAGAGAGACTATGAACTATCCTACCCTACATTCCAGGGATACTGGATTCTGTAGGTATGGCTTTAGCGACATGTAAGCTAAGTTTTCAGGACCAGGTCCGAAGGGCAACGAATGATAGATGGTCACAAAGAGGGGACTATGAGCACTCCAAAACTATGTGGCCTAATCTAGACTTCAAGAGGTCTACTGCTTTCCTGTCATTGGCTAGCACAGACGTCTTAGTCAGTGTGCCCGTCATGACAGGTCACTGTCTAATCGGAAAACATGCTAACAGACTGAAGGTTGCCAGCAACAACTTTTGCAGAAGCTGTGAGGACATCGAAAAAGAAGAAGAGACTATAGAACACCTTTTGTGTGTGTGTGTGTGTGTCCCGCACTAGCAGTCAGAAGGAGTTCCACTTTAGATGCTCATTTCTTTGAGAACCTTTCTGATTTAGCGGATGTGAACATTCGCAAGTTATTGGGCTTTTTAAAGCGATCTGAATGGTTCAATGGTAGGAATAGGAATGAGGTTAGGATTTTCATGCATTAGTATTTGACAGATCACGTGGGATTTCAGACATGGTGTCAAAGAGAAAGATGCTCAGTATGCTTTGACATTTCATCATGAATAGACTTACTAACGAGCAACGCTTGCAAATCATTGAATTTTATTACCAAAATCAGTGTTCGGTTCGAAATGTGTTCATTCACCGTTCAGCGATGAGGCTCATTTCTGGTTGAATGGCTACGTAAATAAGCAAAATTGCCGCATTTGGAGTGAAGAGCAACCAGAAGCCGTTCAAGAACTGCCCATGCATCCCGAAAAATGCACTGTTTGGTGTGGTTTGTACGCTGGTGGAATCATTGGACCGTATTTTTTCAAAGATGCTGTTGGACGCAACGTTACGGTGAATGAACACATTTCGAACCGAACACTGATTTTGGTAATAAAATTCAATGATTTGCAAGCGTTGCTCGTTAGTAAGTCTATTCATGATGAAATGTCAAAGCATACTGAGCATCTTTCTCTTTGACACCATGTCTGAAATCCCACGTGATCTGTCAAATACTAATGCATGAAAATCCTAACCTCAAAAAAATCACCCTTTAGAAGGCATCTTCCTTCTTCTGTTACTGTGGTATCACAATGGACGAAAACGTCTAAGTTAGTCTGATGGCAGACTGTCACTTAAACCTAACCTAACCTAACCTTTCCTAACCTATGTATGTGTATGACAATGTGCCGAAGGTTGAGTAAGTTATCGACTTCGGCTCTTGCTTACCAGCGTACGGATGTAGAAACATTTCTTGGATGACGGTTGGGTTTGAGAGTGTTAATGTGGGCGCGGCTGGTGTAGTCTCGACAGCGAGTCTCGCGCTAGTTAAAGGCCCCCTTGTTGGTTCTTGTGGTCAGTGCGGTTGCCGACGGAAGTCTATTTATAGTTGATCGGAAACTTTCGGTGGGAGTTGGTGAAAGGCGTCATGTGTCGATGCGAGCAATTAATGGTGTTTGGGATAGATAGTCGGAAGCTCTTTGTCTTCGGTTTTGGGTTCGGAGCTAGCGGATGCGGTGACGGCGTTTTTGGGTGCGGGGATAGGGAAAGGCTGATGCGCTCTGTATCCATAAAGACACAACTTTATTTTTAGGATTTCAGACTTCACCACGGTGTACGAGAGGAAAAGATTAAGAAGGGGGAGTGTGTGTTGGAACAACAAGCTATCTACGGCCGTCTTTGCTATCTAAGGATGCGAACAGATCATAGATGCGAGCTAGGCGCTCCTATGCGATGCGAGCTAGGCGCGGAAGTGAGCTAGGCGCGGATGCGAGCTAGGCGCGGATGCGAGCTAGGCGAGGAAGCGAGCTAAGTGCGGATGCGAGCTAGGCGCGGATGCGAGCTAGGCACGGATGCGAGCTAGGCGCGGATGCGAGCTAGGCGAGGAAGCGAGCTAGGCGAGGAAGCGAGCTAGGCGAGGAAGCGAGCTAGGCGAGGAAGCGAGCTAGGCGAGGAAGCGAGCTAGGCGAGGAAGCGAGCTAGGCGAGGAAGCGAGCTATGCAAGGAAGCGAGCTATGCGAGGAAGCGAGCTAGGCGAAGAAGCGAGCTAGGCGCCGATGCGAGCTAGGCGCGGAAGTGAACTAGGCGCGGATGCGAACTAGGCGCGGATGCGAGCTAGGCGAGGAAGCGAGCTAGGCGCGGATGCGAGCTAGGCGCGGATGCGAGCTAGGCGCGGATGCGAGCTAGGCGCGGATGCGAGCTAGGCGCGGATGCGAGCTAGGCGCGGATGCGAGCTAGGCGCGGATGCGAGCTAGGCGCGGATGCGAGCTAGGCGCGGATGCGAGCTAGGCGCGGATGCGAGCTAGGCGCGGATGCGAGCTAGGCGCGGATGCGAGCTAGGCGCGGATGCGAGCTAGGCGCGGATGCGAGCTAGGCGCGGATGCGAGCTAGGCGCGGATGCGAGCAAGGCGCGGTGGGAGCTAAGTGCGAATGCAAACAAATCTCTCAAGCAAACTAGACGAACAACAAGCTATCTACGGCCGTCTTTGTCATAAAAGGTGAACGAGAGGAATATATTAAGAAGGGGGAGTGTCTGTTTGAACAACAAGCTATCTACGGCCGTCTTTGCTATATAAGGACGCGAGCTAGGCGCGGGTGCGAACTAGGCGCGGATGCGAGCTAGGCGCGGATGCGAGCTAGGCGCGGATGCGAGCTAGGCGCGGTGGGAGCTAAGTGCGGATGCGAACAAATCTCTCAAGCAAACTAGACGAATAACAAGCTATCTACGGCCGTCTTTGATATATAAGGACGCGAGCTAGGCGCGGATGCGCACTAGGCGCGGATGCGAGCTAGGCGCTGATGCGAGCTAGGCACGGATGCGAACTAGGCGCGGATGCGAGCTAGGCATATCTGTTCGGCAAAAAAAATCGTATGTAGGCAACTAGTATACGAGGGAAAACAATTAAATAGACGTTAAGTTCGGCAGGACCGAACTTTGAATACCCTCCACCTCGGGTATATATGTAAACCACCTTTCGTCAAAATCCGGTGAGAATTGCATACCTTATGCCCCATAGCAACTATATCGAAATATGTTTCGATTTGGAACTAATACTAATAAGTACAAGTCATTGTTCTAAGTGTATAGCAAAATATTGGTCTTTTTAGTAGCTATATCTAAAAATAAACCGATCTAAACCATATACGACACGGATGTCGAAAAGCCTAACATAAGTCACTGTGTCAAATTTCAGTGAAATCGGATCATAAATGCGCCTTTTATAGGGCCCAGACTTTAAATCGAGATATCGGTCTATATGGCAGCTATATCCAAATCTGGACCGAATTAGGCCAAGTTTCAGAAAAATGTCGAAGAGCCTAAAATAACTCGCTGTCCCAAATTTCAGCAAAATGGGATATTAAATGTGGTTTTTATGGGCCTATGACCCTAAATCGGCGGATCGGTCTATATGGGGGCTATCCGATATAGCCCATCTTCGAACTTAACCAGCTGGATGGACAAAAAAAGAATCTGTGCAAAGTTTTAGCCCAATATCTCTATTTTCAAAGACTTTAGCGTGATTTCAACAGACAGACGGACGGACATGGCTAGATAGTCTTTGCCGAAGCACTTTAGCCACTCTAATTGAGGTATCTCCAAAACATGCATTCTGAACGCATCAAACGCTTCAACAGATGTCGAAAAACGTTGACCTCTCATTTTATTTTTTAGCGTACGGGAATAAAAAGAAGTCATTTGGTGCCAATTCAGGACTATACGGCAGATGACTTGATGTTTCGAGTGCTCAAAAATGCAGTTATTTCGTATTTTTGAAACTTTTTTTCGACCAATCGACAAGAGCCTATTTTTGAATGATTGACAAATTGTGTGGGAACCAACGCGAACAAATTTTTTGACGGTCAAAAATGCATGCAATATTGAATGTATGCTGGACCCACTAATGCCTAAGATTGTCTCAATCTCACGATAGGTTATATGACGAGTTGGCGCTCACCATCAATGGTTCTAGGAACAGCAACTGATTTTGGACAACTTTTACGAAATTCGTCTTGGAGCGAACTACGACCTCGGTTGAATTCACCATACCATCGATAAACACTGGTCTTTGATGGAGCTTCATCGCCAAAAATTGAGTTAATTTCATCGAAGCACTGTTTTTGAGTTAATCCATGTCGAAAGTTGTAAAAAAATAATCGAAAGAAAATGTTTACGATTTAATTCCATTTTTTGGGCGAGATGAATCTTTTACGTTACTGTAAACAACACAAATAGCGCTCGTATGTCAAAACGTTCTGAGTACGTATAACCTCAAAAATGTCAAGCTCTACGGTAGAGCTGTCAGTTGGCAGATTGCAGCACAAGGGTTGTGCAATCCCAAAATATAAAGGCAACTCTCGTATGCGAGGCATGTTCGTTTGACAGAACGAGTGGTAAGTAAACGAGAAAATATACGAAATGTTCGCGTTCGGCGGAACAAATCGTTTTTAGACGAAGAATGAGTAACATCTACGTATAGGCAAATACCAATTGCCGACCAATGGAGTACATATATATATAGTGTTTGTTAGATAGAACGAGTTAAAAGTAGACGAGGGGTAAGCGAGCGAGGGAGTGGGCGAATGACTGTGTAGTGGAATTTGTCACGTTACAGAGTCGCATGAGGATGTAGATCGATTTAGACTAGTGTTTGTAGATGTTGGCCCTCCAAAGGCTCAAAAAGTGAGACCCTAATATATGATTGATGACCATAAAAAATGGCATACAATTGAGTGTAAATAATGGATTTTGTAGAGAATTCCGACAAAATTGTTTTTCTTTGAACTTTTCTACGACTTTTTATTTATATTCGATTTTCAATAAATTGTTCAATTAACACTCTTTGTGTTAAAATCCGAATACTACAACATTTACCGGTTTTGCTTGTCAACACTTACCCTAGGCACCATAACTTTTCCAATTCCCCCTGGTTTATGATACAATAAAAGATGACAACAGCACTAGCAGCGCACATTCATAAAACACCAAAGCCACCATAATTCAACAGACATTAGATTTGGTTTAGTTCTCAACTTGCTCAGCCAAGAACAAAGATTACTCCACCTCTTCATCCCCTGGGAGGAGGGGAGGAAAGGGGAGAACATTTTTGTTCAAGAGCACTTTACAATATTGTTGCCGGGCCATTGAAAAACATAAATCCTTATCGATTTCTGCTAAAGAATGAATGAATGAACAAACGCCAACTCCAATAAATATTGGAAAAGCATGCTATCTCCTTCTCTCTGTCTTCCTCTCCCCCTATCGTCACCAAAAGAAAGATAAAAAATAAAAAACCTGAGCAAACAAAAAAGTTCCTACTTTCTTTTTGAACAAAAAATAAGCACTAAAGAGACAGGGGAATCCGAGGATTATGTCTGTGTGTGCGTGTGTGGGTGACTAAATATAAAAAAAAATACATATAAGAAGAAAAAATATTTTGTAGCAGTAAAGTCCTTGCAAGGACAAAGAATGAGAACGACTGCTTGCTGCTGCTGCTGCTGCTGTTGCTGCTTGTTAACTGCAAAAAGCGATGTCAACAATTTATGGCAAAATATGTTACAACCAAAGTACAATGCAGTCATAAAGATGATTTATGAAAATCAACATTGTTTTTGACTGAAAAATAAGATAGACTTTTGATTTCCAAATACAATACAAGAAATACTTTTGCAGCGTTTACTTTCACATTGACACAGTGAGGACAAATTAAAAATCTATCAACAATTGTCTTCCTGATGGAGCCCAGAAGTGACTTGATTAAAACTTAAGAATTAGAGTATGGTCGTAGCTATTTCTGCTGTAGGAATTGTAAATTTAAAGAAAACAAGTTATGGCTAATTTCGGACCATAATTGAACTGAATATTAGAGACCATAGTAGAAGTCATTGGGTAAAATTTCAGCCAAATCTATTAAGAATTGGGCACTTTAGGGGCTTAAGAAGTAAAAAAAGGGAGATCGGTTTATAGGGGAGCTGCATTAGGCTATAAACCGATTCATGCCATTTTCGACACGTATGTTAAAGGAAATAAGAGCAGCCGCAGTACAAAATATCAGCTAAATCGGATAGTAATTGCGCCCTCTGGTGGTTCAAGAAGTCAAGACCCCAGATCGGTTTATATGGAAGCTATATCAGGTTATGGACCGATTTAAACTATTCTTCTCACAGTTGTTGGAAGTCATAACAAAACACCTCATGCAAAGTTTCAGCCAAATTGAATAATAATTGCGTCCTCTAGTGGCTCAAGAAGTCAAGACCCCAGATCGGTTTATATGGCTGCTATATCAGGTTATAGACCGATTTAAACCATACTCAGCACAGTTGCTAGAAGGCATAACAAAACACCTCATGCAAAGTTTCAGCCAAATCGGATAAGAATTGTGCCCTCTAGCGGCACGAGAAGTCAAGACCCAAAATTGATTTATATGGCAGCTATATCAAAACATGGACCGATATACCCCATTTACAATACAATCCCAACCGACCTACACTAATAAAAAGTATTTGTGCAAAATTTCAAGCGGCCAGCTTTGCTCTTTCAAAAGTTAGGGTGCTTTCGACAGACAGACGGACGGACGGACAGACGGACGGACAGACGGACGGACAGACGGACGGACAGATGGACGGATGGACGGACGGACGGACGGACGGACGGACGGACGGACAGACGGACAG
The DNA here is from genome assembly GCF_963082655.1 of Stomoxys calcitrans. Lineage (NCBI taxonomy): Eukaryota > Metazoa > Arthropoda > Insecta > Diptera > Muscidae > Stomoxys > Stomoxys calcitrans. Next base: position 11,493,848 of record NC_081553.1, read on the forward strand.
ACGGACGGACAGACGGACGGACAGACGGACGGACAGACGGACGGACAGATGGACGACTTAAAATGTCATGACGATCAAGAATATATATACTTTATGGGGTCTTGGATGAATATTTCGAGGAGTTACAAACAGAATGACGAAGTTTGTATACCCCTATCGTTCGGTGGTGGGTATAAAAACTTATCAATATTTGAATTACAAAAAAGTAAAAGCGTGCTATGTTCGGCCGGACCGAATCTTTTATAACATCCACCATGGATCGCATTTGTCAAGTTCTTTGAATGACTTTTTCAAATATAAACATACTAGCCGAACCGCTTCCGCTGCTTTTTAGGGAAGGGTTGGCACTTAGACATTTGGACTCAAATATGGCTATCAAATTCGTGCTGCATTCCGAAATCCCCTTAATTTAAGCCCCATATTGCCTTATTGCCATAATCGGAAATGAGTTCCCACTTGGCTCCATAATTGGATATGAAATCTGATTTCTGCTCTGATATACCTTTCATTTGATTCCCATATTGTCATAATGGCTCAACCAACCTATTTGACTTACTTTACTAAGGAAAAGCACCATCTAGACTTGAACACAAAATTTAATGTCATATACTTAATCTACTCCCAAAATACCTTTCATTTTAGTCCCTTATAGACATGGTCGGCTAATATTCCCATTTGGGGGTACTTTGGGGTGGGGCGACCTCCCATTACTTGGACCTAATTTTTTATGCCATATTTGTAATCTGCTGTCGAATACTTTTCAGTAGAGGCCCATATTGATATGAACATTGAATATATCTGTTTAGAGGAGTTTTGGGTTGGGGAGGCCCGTACTCAAATTTAAGTACGAATTCGTTTTCTTGTCTCCCATACCGTTCATTTGATACCCATATTGTTCTTATCGGTCCACTTTTGAATTTGATGGCGTTTTTGGGGTAAAGGGGAGGGATCGCCCCATCCGACAGAAAAACTTACACAATCTGTGAAAATTTTAAGAAAATCGGTTCACCCGTTTTTTATTCTACGGAACAAACAAAAAACCGACTCCCATATAGTAATGATGGGTTTAAGGCATTTTTGGGTGGTAGGGTGACCTCCAATACTACGATCTGATTTTGTATGGCAGATTTGTAATCTACTTACGAATACCTTTCATTTGAGGGCCCTATTGACATGAACGTCCAATATGTCTGTTTGGGGGAATTTTGTGGTTGGGGCGGACCGATGGGTACTTAGACCCAAATTTTAATATCATATTCGTATTCTATTTTCCTATACCTTTCATTCGATATTTTCCTATACCTTTCATATTGTCCCAATCGGTCTACTTTTAATTTTGGGTGGTGTTTTTGGATAACGGGGCAGAGTCCCAGCCCCCCCCCCCCACCCCCCTTCCGAAATCAATAAATTATATAGGCTTTTTCTCCTTCCTGACCGTATTCGCAATCTACTCCCGAATAGCTTTCATTTGAGTCCCATATTGTCATGATTATCTAGAAAACCAATTTTAAGGGGTTTTGGGCGGCCCCCCAGGTACTTGGACCCAACTTTTATTGTGAAATTTGTACTCTACTCCTGAATACCTTTCATTTGACTCCCATATTGTCCACTTTTAGTTACAAACAGTATGGGTAGTACTTAAGGGTTAAGGGGGAGGGTCCGCCCCCCCTTCCGATATCAAAAAATTATATAGCCTATGTTTCCTTCTAGACCAACCTACACAATCTGTAAAAATTTTTAGGTAATCGGTTCAGCCTTTTTTGAGACTATACGGAAAAAACAAACAACCGACGATCCGACCCATATTCGGTATGGACATTTAAGAGCTTAGTGCAACCCACTGTTCACTATTTCAGCAAAATTCGGTTATAAATGCGGCTTTTTTGGGCTTTAGACCCTTATCGGTGTATATGGAAGCTCTATATAAATAAATCTCGATCAAGACAGTATTCATTTCATTTGAGTCCCATATTGTCTACTTTTAGTTACAAACAGAATGGGTAGTACTTCTGAGTTAAGGGGGAGGGTCCGCCCTCCCTTCCGATAACAAAAAATTATATAGCCTATGTTTCCTTCCAGACCAACCTACAGAATCAATGAACATTTCTAGGTAATCGGCTCAGCCGTTTTTGAGACTATATGGAACAAACAAACAACCGACGATCTGACCCATATTCAGTATGGATATTCAAGAGCATAGTGTAACCCACTGTTGACTATTTCAGCAATATTGGGTTATAAATGAGGCATTAATGGGCTTTAGACCCTCATCGGTGTATATGGAAGCTCTATATATAAATGAAATTCGATCTAGACAGTATTAGGTTCAAACATCGGAGGGTGCAATCCAGTGTTTCAAATTTCAACGGAATCCAGCAATAAGTACAGATGATTTAGGAGTAAGACCTTAGGAGCCTGATATATATTGATAGGGACCAAAAAGAACTGTAGTCGTTTCCGTTAACGGGGAACTTGCTCAAACTCAATGTTCCAAATAAATGAGCCTGTTGTATGATTCACCTCCTATACGCCTATTATAGGCCTATGACCCATAGGCAGATCATCCTATATGGCAGCTATATCTGAGTATTGTTCAATCGGGAACGTATTTGGAAATCGTAATCAGTAAATCGGTCTCAATTGCAGCTACCTGACAATATGATCCAGAGCAATAGTCCCTTAATTTTTATTTACCCAGACTAAGACTTTTCATTGATATTTTTGAAAATCATGTGCGATAGTCCAAAACCCAACATAAGAAATGGTTTTAAATTCTATAGCAAACTGAATAAACCGTCCCAATCTTTGGTAGATGTCATGAAAACTGAACTAAAGTTGTATGAAACTAAAAAAAACGTTTCCTTGCCCAACCGCAGAAGAAAAACAATCAGTTTTTGCTGTTGTTTCTCTTGTTTCGATATTCTTTTATTGATGTTGGCAAATTGATTTAATGCATAAACTTTTGTTATAATATTCTACCGCTTCCTTGCTGCCACCTTCTAAAGGATGAAAGGGAGTTTGCCCTAATGGTGTCTGCTCGGTGTGTGTGTGAGTGTGTGGATTTTTGCCCTGACATTTTGTTGTGGTCTGGATATTTTGTGGTGAGGATTTTCTTTATTCGAAACAATTTTTTGTTCCTTGTTATACTTTTTAAAAGATTTGCTAAGAATTATTTTATGAAATTTTATGGTTGTGGTATTTTGTGCTTCTGCTCAGGCTGTGGGTCCTTTTTTTTTTTGTTTCTTACTCCTGTTCGGATTACGGTTTTAGTTGTATGTCATTGAAAATTTATTTTCTTCTCTTGCAGTTACTCTTTGCAAAGTGGTGCAAAAAGTTTTATTTTCTTCTCATGACTTCGGTTTTTGTTATTACGAAAGTTAAGAGACTTTTTCTAAGGAGCAACTGTAGGTGTTTTTGAATTTTTATTAATTGAATATCTAGAAGAAATCAATTATGATTTTTTTATGTTGATCATACATACTTAGACAAGATGGTGTAGAGAATTTATTCAAAAATTGTTGGTTGGTTTGTTTAGTAACCTTATCGTCAAGTAGCAACTACTTGGATCCGTTCAGAAAGTCAACTTAAGGTAAAATAAATCGAGATCAAAACCTAAATTTTTCAACGAAAGTTAGATGAGAGCGATTTGATTAGTGCGATCTGTCTCCATGGAGGCCACCATAGCGCAGAGGTTATCATGTCGCTGGGTTAAAATACTGTCAAGCAGCGGCGACATTTGTGAGTTAATATGTCATGCAAAAACTTTTCGCTGAAGAGGTGGAGGAATCTTATTATTGAGCTTGAACTTGAAAAGGACAGCATCCATCGATATGCGAGTTGTTTGTACCTTAATGGAATATTCATCCCATATCCATAGACTTAGCTATTGGTACGATAAAGCGAAATTGATGCATCCAAATGTGCTTGCTGGATGTTTTACCAAGCCCATAAAGGCAAATGCAAACACCATTGCAAAATAACTAAGTTCATGACCCTTTTAAGACCCACAACAGGTTTTTTCAAAAAATAATTCAAACACACTTAACACCGATATTATGGAAAAACCAGTAGAAAGGCATTAAGTTCCGAACTTTGGATTCACACCACCTCGAGTATATATGTAAACCACCTTTCATCATAATCCGGTGAAAATGCATATTTTTTGCCTCCACAGCAACTATGTCGAAATATGGTCCGATTTGGACCGAATTCGGCACGGACATTGAGTGGTCTAATAAATAAAAGTCATTGTTAAATTTTAGAGAACAAAATATTGGTATTTTTGGTAGCTATATCAAAATATAGACCGATCTGAAGCACATAGGATACAACAAATTTCAGATTCGAAATCGGATTATAAAAGCTGCTTTTATGGGCCACGACTTTAAATCGAGAGATCGTTCTATATAGCTGAACAGATATGGGCCATAACTCACTGTTCCAAATTTGGGCAAAATCGGGCAATAAACGCGTCTTTTATGTGCCAAAGACCTTAAATCGAGAGATCGTTCTTTAAGGCAGCTATATCCAAATCTGAACCGATCTGGGGCAATTTGAAGAGGAATCTCGAAGGGCCTAACACAACTCACTGTCCCAAATTTCGGCGACGTCGGACAATGAATGAACCTTTAATGGGTCCAAAACCTTAAATCGAGAGATCGGTCCATATGAGAGCTATATCCAAACCTGGACCGATCTAGGCCAAAATATAGAATGATATCGAGAGAGAAACTCATTGTCCCAAATTTCGACGAAATCGGACAATAAATTAACCTTTTATGGGCCCAAGACCTTAAATCGAGAGAAAGGTCTATATGGCAGCTATACTCAAATCCGGACCGATTTAGGCCAGATTATAGAAATATGTCGAAGGGCCTAACTCAACTCACTGCCCCAAATTTCGGCGACATCGAACAATAAATGAACCTTTAATGGGTCCAAAACCTTAAATCGAAAGATCGGTCTTTACGGCTGGTATATCCAAATCTGGACCGATCTAGGCCAAAATATAGAAAGATGTCGAGGGGCCTTACACAACTCACTGTCCCAAATTTTGACGAAATTGGACAATAAATGCCCTTTTTATGCGCCCAAGACCTTAAATCGAGAGATCGGTCTATATGGCAGCTATACTCAAATCCGGACCGATTTAGGCCAGATTATAGAAATATGTCGAAGGGCCTAACACAACTCACTGTCCCAAATTTTGGCTACATCGGACAATAAATGAACCTTTTAAGGGTCCAAGACCCTAAATCGAGAGATCGGTCTATATGACAGCTATATGCAAATCTGAACCGATCTGAGCCAAATTGAAGAAGTATATCGAGGTCTTTAACACAACTCGTTGTCCCAAATTTCGGCGGCATTGGACAATAAATGCGCCTCTTATGGGTCCAAAACCCTAATACGAAAGATCGGTCTATATGGCAGCCATATGCAAATCTTGACCGATCTGGGCCAAATTGAGAAAATATGTCAAGGGGCCTAACACAGCTCACCGTTTCAAATTTTGACAAAATTGGACAATAAATGCGCCTTTTATGGGCCCAAAACCTTAAATCGAGAAAACGGTGTTTATGGCAAAAAATGCAAATTTTGCCCATGAACATTCCACTAAGGAACAGTGGCAAATTTCTCACTTATCAATGAGTGCAGTCCGATTCAAGTTTAACCTCAACGATAAGGGGCCTCCTTTTTATAGCCAAGTCCGAACCGCGTGCAGCAGTGCTACACCTCCTTGGAGAGAAGTTTTACATGGCATAGTAACTCACAAAAGTTGCCAACACTGAATATTTTTTTCTAATGGTCTCGCCAGGATTCGAACCCAGACGTTCAGCGTCATAGGCTAACCTCTGCGCTAAGATGCTTATGGCAGTTATATTCAAATCTAGACCAATCTGGGCCAAATTGAAGAAGGATGTCGAGTGGCCTAACGCAATTCACTGTCCCAAATTTATGCAAAATCGGATAATAAATGTGGCTTTTGTGGGTCTGAGACCTTTAATCGGTCTATATGGAGGCTATATCAAGATATTGTCCGATATTGCTCATCTTTGAACTAAGCCTGCCTATGGACAAAAAAAAAGAATCTGTGCAAAGTTTCAGCTCAATGTCTCTATTTTTAACGACTGTAGCGGGATTTCAACATACAGACGGACAGATGGATGAACGTGGCTAGATCGTCTTAGATTTTTACGACTATCAAGACTGTATATGCTTTAGATATTTCGAAATAGATATTTCAATGTGTTGGAAACTTAATGACAAAAAACTAAAATAAAAAATTAAAAAGAAGTATATGTGCAAAATTTCAAGTGGCTAGCTTTAATCCTTCGTTAGGGATCTTTTGACAGACGGACATGGCTAGATCGACATAAAATGTCCTGACGATGGGGTCTTAGGCGAATATTTCGAGGAGTTACAAACGGAATGACGAAATTAGCATACACCCATCCTTTGGTGGAGGGTATACAATATAGTACTGACAGCATTGAAAAGTGCTTATCCAACCACAAGTAGTAATTTCAAAATAATTTCATAAAAATTAAAATTTAGTGAATATGTCTCATAAGCTATTACTAATTTTATATTTTCCATACATTTTCATGTCTCTTTCAGATGATGAAAACTCCCACATACACGCCATTCTAACGCATGACAACCTTATCGATGGCACCATCGAAACACCCACTGAACACTATTATATAGAACCCTCACACCGATATTCATCGGATCTCAATGGGACCGGTGTGCATAGTATCATCTATAAGTTAAGTGATGTCGAGGAGCCAAGCAAATCCTCCAAGGCCGAACACTGTGCCAGTGAACGCTTAAGGCGCAGCATGTTAATGGATGACATAAAACGAAGAAAGATCAGCGGAGACGATGAGGTTTTAGGAGGTACCAGCGCCAATAGCGGTGGTGAGGACGATATAAGTGATTACAAATCACCAGCAAAAGAACGCATTAAAAGATGGCTGCCAGAAGAGGTAAGTGGTGGCAAATCTTATACACGGAATTGAATTTGTGTTTGTTTGTCGGTTTGTTTGTTTGTTCAGTATAGATTCAAAAACGGGTGAACCGATTAACTTGAAATTTTCACAGATTGTGTAGGTTGGTCTGGAAGGAAACAGGGGCGGACCCTCCCCTTTACCCCAAAAGTACTACCCAAAAATAAAAATGGACCGATCGGGACAATATGAGACTCAAATGAAAGGTATTCAGGAGTAGAGTATGGATTTCATAATAAAAGTTGAATCCAAGTAGCCGGAGGGGCCGCCCCAGCCCCAAAACCCCTTAAAATAGGTTTATTTGACAATCATGACAGTATGGGACTCAATTGAAAGGTTTTTGGGAGGAGATTGCGAATATGGTCAGGAAATAGGAATAGGCTTTATAATTTTCTGATAATGGAAGAGGCGGATCTTCCACCTTACCCCAAAAACACCGCCTAAAATCAAAAGTGGACTGATAAGAACAATATGGGCATCAAATGAAAAGTATGCCGGAGTAGATAACGAATCTGGTATACAAATTCATGTGGAAGTATAGGGGGTTTGTTTGTTTCGTATAGACTGAAAAATGGCAGAACCGATTTTCTCGAAATGTTCGCATATTGTACAGGTTGGTCTTGAGGGAAACATAGGCTATATAATTTTTCGGTATCAGAAGGGGGACGGACCCTCCCCCTTATGCAAAAAACTCAACCCAGAATCAAAAGAAGACCGATCGGGACAATATTGGTATCAAATGAAAGGTATTGGAGAGAAGAATACGAATATGGTATTAAAATTTGAGTCTAAGTATCCATCGGGCCGCCCCAACCACAAAACTTCCCTAAACAGACATATTGGATGTTCATTACAATATGGGGCTTAAATGAAAGGTATTCGGATGTAGATTTTGAATCAGGCATACAAAATCAGATCGAAGTATAAGGGGTCACGCCACCCCTCAAAAACGCCATTAGACCCGTTATGACAATATGATACTTGGCTGAACGGATTTTCATAAAATTCTCATAGATTGTGTACGTTTGTCTGGAAGGAAACATAGGTATCGGAAGGGGGACGGACCCTCCCCTTTATGCCAAAAACACAACCCAAAACCAAACGTGTGTACGTTTGTCTGGAAGGAAACATAGACTATATAATTTTTGGATATCGGGTGGAGGCGGACCCTCCCCAAAAACTCCACCCATATCCGAAAGTGGTCCGATGGGCCCAGTAAGGGTATCAAATAAAAGGTATTAGAGACCAGAAAACGAAAACGGTATTAAAATTTGGGTCTCACTTTTCTAAACAGATATATTCAAAGTTCATGTCAATATAGGACTTCAGTGAAAAGTATTAGGCAGTAGACTACAAATATGGCATAAAGTCCAAGTAATGGGGGGTCGCCTACCCACAAATGGGCTTATTTGCCGACTATGGCTTTATGAGATTCAAATGAAAGGTATTAGGGAGTAGATTACGAATATGACATTAAAATTTGCATTCAAGTCTAGGTGGCACCTTTCCTCTTAAATATATAAATATATTGGATTGCCCAAAAAGTAATTGCGGATTTTTCATATAGTCGGCGTTGACAAATTTTTTCACAGCTTGTGACTCTGTAATTGCATTCTTTCTTCTGTCAGTTATCAGCTGGTACTTTTAGCTTGCTTTAGAAAAAAAGTGTAAAAAAAGTATAATTGATTAAAGTTCATTCTTAGTATTATTAAAAATGCATTTACTTTCTTTTAAAAAATTCGCAATTACTTTTTGAGCAACCTACATCAAATGGGTTATTTGACCCATTATGAAATTATGGGACTCAAATGAAAGGTATTTGAGAATAGAAAACGAATTCGATATCCAATTTTAGAGCAAAGTATTGTGGGGTACGGCCCAGCCCCAAAATACCCTCCGAACGGTTCATATTTGCGGGCCATGGCAATATGGGGCTCAAATTAAAGGGATTTGAAAGTGCAGCACGGAGGCCACCGTAGCGCAGAGATTAGCATGTACGCCTATGACGCTGAACGAACGGGTTCGAATCCTGGCGAGACCATCAGAAAAAATTTTATGCGGTGGTTTTCCCCTCCTAATGCTGGTAACATTTGTGAGGTACTATGCCATGTAAAACTTCTCTCCAAAGAGGTGTCGCACTGTGGCACGCCATTCGGACTCGGCTATAAAAAGGAGGCCCATTATCATTGAGCTTAAACTTGAATCGGACTGCACTCATTGATATGTGAGAAGTTTGCCCCTGTTCCTTAGTGGAATGTTAATGGGCAAAATTTGCAATTTGCAATTTGGAAGTGCAGCACGAATTTGATATCCATATTTGAGTCGAAATGCCTGAGGTGCCATCCTTACATCCCTAATGAGAACATTAGGAACCGAGAAGGGGCAAATTCTCACACATCAATGAGTGCTTTCCGATTCAAGTTTAAACTCAATGATAAGGAACCTTTTTTTATAGCCAAGACCGAACGGCGTCCCGCAGTGTGACACCTTTTTGGGGAAAATTTTTAAATGACCATGGTTAGCTTTGTTCCTCGCAAATGTCGCCAACATTAAGAGGGCATAAACACCGCTTTGTCCGATGTTCTCGCCAGAATTCGAACGCATTCATCGTCATAGACTATAGTGGCACGAATTAGATATCCGCCTTAAGGGCGAAGTGTCCCCTCTCTAAAAAGATATAAGAGAGTTAAAGAAGGCGCAGCGGAGAGGGCCCGGTTCGGCTAGTGTATGATATGCGTAGTGGTTCAATTCATGAAAAACCTATCATATAATATAAACTAGTCTTTTGATACAGCCTTTGAAGACTAGATTAGTCTTCCCAGATTTTTTGCAAATATTAAGTGAAAAAGTAACACAATTTATAACCTAGCTGCCATTTTTGTTTTTTATTAAAAGGAAACATTTTTTCTATACACCATTTATTTATAATCACTGGAAATACTGTCATATTCCATTCTAACGAACGGTTTTTTTTGGTTCTTTTTTATTCATTCCAACCAACCCCAATCGCATTTGCCGTAGCGACAACCTCCTAGGCAGCATTCTTTATCGGTATAACACTATAGAATTGGATTTTAATAAAAAAAAACAATATTATTATTGCCAGTAATAACGTTTGCAAGTCAAATTTTACCCATTGCCCATGACTGATGCATGTCTCATCTTCACTTCTTTGTGTGTTTTGAGCAGCAACAGATATGAGAAATGAAACCAGAATTAAGGCAAATAACTTCCAAGTGCAAGCTTTGGTAGACAAGTTCATATTTTTAGTTCAAAGTCTTTGTTTTTTAATTATGTTGGAGAGCCTTCGTTGCCTTGACGCTCTACGCTGGAATGATAAAATTTAACTGGAATTGATTCTTTGCAAGATTAGTTCAAATGATATATTCCTTTGCTTGTTTGCATAAGAAAAGTTTATTAAAAACGATAATTTTTTTTTTTCACCGGTACTGTAAAAAAAAATTCCAAGTTAAGATACCTGAGAAATAATAAATTCTTGCTTAAGGTAAATTTTTACAGGTTATTATAGTTTCTTTCATTTGTTTGTAACAGCAAATGAGGAAACATGTTAGAGCGTTTTAAGTTCGACTGTTAAACAGTAGTGTCGGAAGTCAAAAAGGAAATTTCGTGAGAATCGGTAAAAATGACGATGTTGTAACAATCGTACAAACATTGAGAAAGTTTGGCTAAGACGATTAATTAATTCATATCTTCTTCTTTCTTTTATATATATATAACAAGTAAAAGCGTGCTGAGTTCGACCGGGCCGAATCTCCTCCACCATGGATCGCATTTGTCGAGTTCTATGCTCGATATATCTTTTTAGGGAAACAAAGAATATTGAATAAGAACTGTTATGCTTTTGGAGTTATAGTCTAGTTCGGACCATAAATAAATGCCGAACATCGTAGAAGTCATTGTGTAATATTTTAGTTCATTCGGATAAGAAATGCGCCTGTAGGGGCTCAAGAAGCAAAATCGGGAGATAGCTTTATATGGGAGCTGTATGAGTATGTATGATCGATTCAGACCATATTAGACACATATGTTGAAGGTCATGAGAGAAGCCGTTGTACAAAATTTCAGGCAAATCGGATGAGAATTGCGCCCTCTAGAGGCTCAAGAAGTCAAGACCCAAGATCGGTTTATATGGCAGCTATATCAAAACATTGACCGATGTAAACCACACTTAGCTCTGTTGTTGGAAGTGATACCAAAACACTACGTGCAAAATTTCAGTTAAATCGGATGAGAATTGCGCCATCTAGAGGCTCAAGAAGTCAAGACCCAAGATCGGTTTATATAGCAGCTATATCAAACATTGTCCGATTTGAATTATACTTAGCACAGTTATTGGAAGTGATACAAGAACACTAAGTGCAAAATTTCAGTAAATTCGGATGAGAATTGCGCCCTCCAGGGGCTCAAGAAGTCAAAACCCAAAATCGGTTTATATGGCAGCTATATAAAAAAAATGGACCAAATTGAATCATTCTTAGCATAGTTGTTGGAAGTGATACCAGAACACTAATTGCAAAATTTCAGTCAAATCGGATGAGAATTGTGCCCTCTAGAGGCTCAAGAAGTCAAGACCCAAGATCGGTTTATATGGCAGCTATATAAAAACATGGACCGATCTGACCCATTTACAATCCCAGCCGATCTACGCTAATAAAAAGTATTTGTGCAAAATTTCAAGCGGCCAGCTTTACTCTTTCGAAAGTTAGAGTGCTTTCGACGGACAGACGGACGGACATGTCTAGATCGACTTAAAATATCACGACGATCAAGAATATATATACTTTATGGGGCCTTAGACGCATATTTCGGGGTGTAACAAACAGAATGACGAAACTAGTATACCTTCATCCTATGGTGAAGGGTATACAAATGAATTTGTGTTTGTTTGTTTGTGGGTTTGTGAATTTGTTTCGTCCGTATAGACTCAAGAACGGTCACTCACAGATTGTGGGAAGTGGTCCGGTTGGAGCAATAGGCTTTATAATTTTTTAATATCGCAAGGAGGGCGGACCCTCCCCTTAACCCCAAAAGTACCACCCAATGATAAAAGTCGACCAATCGGGACAATATGGGACTTAAATGACAGGTATTCAAGAATAGAGTACGAATTTCATATTAAAAATTGGGTCCAAGTACCTGGGGCGCCGCTCAAGCCCCAACACCCCTTAAAATAGGTTTATTTGACGATCATGCCAATATGGGACTCAAATGAAAGGTATTCGGGAGTAGATTACGAATATGGTCAGGAAGAAAAAAAAGGTCTTATAATTTATTGATATCGGAAGGGGGCAGACTCTCGCCCGTTATCCCAAAGACACCACCCAAAATCAAAAGTGGAAGGATAAGGACAATATGAATATCAAATGAATAGTATTGAAAAATAGAATACGAATATGGTATAAAAACTTGGGTTGAAGTATCCAAGGGGTCGCATAACTCCAAAAAACTGCTCCAAACAGACATATTGGACATACATACCAATATAGGACACCATTATAGGAAATGAAAGTTATTCGGGAGTAGACTACGAATATGACATAAAAGATGAGGTCTAAGTAATTGATGGTCTCCCCAACCCCGATAAGCCCCCCACATGGGAATATTACTCGATCATTGCTTGACGACGCTCAAATAAAAGGCATTGAAGAGCAAATTACGAATGCGACATTAAACTTTATGTCCAAAAATTTAGGTGGGGCTTTACCTCCTACAATCGCCTCCAATAGTTTATTTGACCTATTAAAACAATGGGGAATCAAGTGATAGATTTTTTTGAGTAGTGTGCGTCATTCAAGTTTGTGCTCAAATGGCATATGGGGTTAAATTAAAGGTAAACGGTTGTAGACTACGAATCTGATATCATTATTCTGCTCATACAGGGTGGCTGATGAATATTGCTACAATGATGAATATTGCTACATTTTTTTTTCGGTGTATGGAATACATTTTTCTTTTATTCATGTTAAATTAAATTATTAAATTAATTATTAAATTATTATTAATTAAATTAATTAATTAATTAATTAAATTAATTATTAAATTATTATTATTAAATAGAAAAAAAGTTATTACATTTTTTTTTGGTAGCGGCTTTCATCAGCCACCCTGTATATCTAGTGGACCACCTCACCCCAAAACAGTCGATCAATTATAAAAACCTAACAGAGCACTTTGTGATTTAATTAGTGTGTGGGAACTTATATAAATGTAGGCCGCCATGCCCCAAAAATTATGACGTTCAGCGTAAAAGGAGGAGTTGCAAACCTTAACGTTAAGGTTGGAACCATAACCAGCTCATCGATAGACAAGACCAACAGACGTGCTGCTGAGCAACACTTTCTTGTTCAAAAGTTTTACATGGTTTAATAGTAAGAACTATGACCATGGCACCAAATACATAAACTGACAAATTAGTTCTTTACCGCAGAAAATCGTTTAAAATGACAATTAGATTTCATAAAAAAAAAACTAAATGATGACTATTTAATAGGTAGTCATATAGTCATTTATAGACAACCACCACATGATGATCCTCACCAAGCTAGTACCACTAGCATTTAAATTAGCGCCATCTACTGGCTGTATTTAATTGGACGTAGTTGATCCAGCTAATGCTAGTGCTACTCGCTTGGTGAGGATCATCGGTCCTTTGAACAAAGAAAAATAAAATACAGGAACTTCGTTGCGGTTGTTTGCGGCATTATGTTTTAACTTTCCCACCCAAGACGGTGTTTAAGCTAGTTTAAGTGCCAATCTTTGCCATAGAAAAAAGAATAGATATACAGCGGTCAAAAAAAGTATTCATCATTAGCAAAATTGATAATAAATTCACTTATTTTGGGTAATTGAAGAAAATTTAAAGTAAACAAATAATGCAGTTTTATGCAATAGTTTATTTTTCGTAATATGTTTTAAAATAAATTCAAAAATAAATTTAATTAGCGCAAAAAATGCAATTTTATATAATAACACCAAAAACAGAACAAAAAAAGTATTCATCATTGATGTGCTATCATCAAAGTCAAATTCAAATATTATTTGGGAATCCCCCTTTTCTGTTTTATTTAGTAAAGGAGGCTTTGCCCTTGACAGCAAATATTTAATTTCATTGAAAATATAGTTTTTGTCAAAATGGGTCGTAAGCAAAACGAGGTTTCTGATGAGGTAAAAGTTTTGATAATAAAACACCACAGGAATGGTTTAACTCAAAAAACTATCAGTGAAATATTAAATAGACCACGATCTACTATACAATCCATCATCAGAAAGTGGACAGAAACGAAAACTGTTGACAATAAACCAAGATCTGGTCGACCAAAAGCACTTTCACCATGTTTTACAGTTGCTACTGTAAAACATGGTGGAGGTGGTTTAATGGTTTGGGGGTGTATGGCGGCTTCAGGAGCGGGAAATCTTGAAATTATTAATGGAGTAATGGATCATAAGTATTACATTGACATTTTAAAGAGGAATTTAAAAGATAGTGCTGTAAAACTTGGGCTTGGTAATAACTTTCAATATTATCAAGATAATGACCCCAAACATTCTGCTTTAAATACCAAGATGTGGATGCTGTATAACTGCCCCAAAGTCATTAAAACTCCTCCTCAAAGTCCCGACTTGAACCCAATTGAACATCTTTGGGAACATCTCGAACGCAAATTGAGAACGCGCAATTTTTCGAGCAAGAGTCAAATGCAACAGGTGATAATGGAGGAATGGACTAATATAGACCAAAATATAACCGCTAAATTAGTCCAATCGATGTCAAACCGTTTAAAAGAAGTTATAAGACGCGGTGGTCGAATAACAAAGTTTTAAATTTTTTAAATTATGTTATTTATTTTTTTGTTTTTTTGCAATGATGAATACTTTTTTTGTTTAATTTTTTGTGTTCAGCTGTAAAATGGCCCTTTTTGTTCCAATAAATACTATTTTTTTCTTTAAAAACAATGAAATTGTGTACATATATATCACACAAGCACTACTGCATCATTAGTTTAATATGTTTTTATTCCAATTGTCTTTTGTAGACTTATTAAAAAAAAAACATTGAATGATGAATACTTTTTTTGACCGCTGTAAATACTAAAAATTTCTATAGAAAAAAGAATATTGGAGAAAAATCTTATTAGTTAAAATGTTGTAAAAATTTTAGAGTAAGAATAAGAAACTTATATTTCGCGTGGTGAAAATGAAGGCGCAGCGATGTAGACCGGGCTCAGCTATCTATCTGTACATATAAAAATTAATTTTTGTTTGTTGGTCGATTTTATTGTTTGCGTGTTCCATATAGGCTCAAAAACGGCGGAACCGATTTTCTTGAAATTTTCATAGATGGTGAATTCATAATGCCGTGGTGAAAATAGGGTACCTAATTTTATATACGTAAGGGGGGGGGGTGGGAGGGGGGGGGGGGTGTTCCCCCTTATCCTAATTTTCAAAAACACCAAATTAAGCCTAATTATTTTTGCACACTTTTAGTAACCCAAAAACAATAATTGGGTATCAAAATTTGGGGTGGGGTGCCTAGGAGGGACGCCCACCCCCAAAACCCGCCAAACGAATTTTTAGATCAATCACTACAATATGGGAATCAAATTAAAGGTATTTGAGAATAGAACCCGAATCTGATATTCAATTGTAGAACTAAGTGTTTTTTCGTGGGTCACCCCACCCCGCAAAAACTCCTCAAATCGGACATATTTACCGACCATGGCTATATGGATGCGAAATGAAAGGTGCGAAATTGACTTTCAGTTTTGAGACTAAGTCTTTAGGGGTCCAGGTAGGGTATTTTGAGTGTAGAAAAATCGACAGAAAAATTGGAATACGTTTTCAACAGAAATTAGGCAGAAATTTTCAAATTTAGAGTATTCTTATCCAACATAGCATTATCGAGCGCAGCAGAGCGGAACGGGCTCAGCTAGTCTATATAAAGGGTGATTTTTTTGAGGTTAGGATTTTCATGCATTAGTATTTGACAGATCACGTGGGATTTCAGACATGGTGTCAAAGAGTAAGATGCTCAGTATGCTTTGACATTTCATCATGAATAGACTTACTAACGAGCAACGCTTGCAAATCATTGAATTTTATTACCAAAATCAGTGTTCGGTTCGAAATGTGTTCAAATTTTGAAAAATTTTGTTCAGCGATGAGGCTCATTTCTGGTTGAATGGCTACGTAAATAAGCAAAATTGCCGCATTTGGAGTGAAGAGCAACCAGAAGCCGTTCAAGAACTGCCCATGCATCCCGAAAAATGCACTGTTTGGTGTGGTTTGTACGCTGGTGGAATCATTGGACCGTATTTTTTCAAAGATGCTGTTGGACGCAACGTTACGGTGAATGAACACATTTCGAACCGAACACTGATTTTGGTAATAAAATTCAATGATTTGCAAGCGTTGCTCGTTAGTAAGTCTATTCATGATGAAATGTCAAAGCATACTGAGCATCTTTCTCTTTGACACCATATCTGAAATCCCACGTGATCTGTCAAATACTAATGCATGAAAATCCTAACCTCAAAAAAATCACCCTTTATAAAAATGTATTTGTGTTTGTTTGTATGTATGTTCCGTATATATTCAAAAATGGCTGAACCGATTTTCTTGAAATTTTCACAGTTGGTACATTATGGACCCATGTTGAAAATAGGATTCTTCATTTTTTGATATCTGCAAGGGGGTGGACCCTCCCCCTTACCCTAATTTTCAGAAATGCCGGATCTCAGAGATGGGTGATGTGATTTTAGAAATTTTGGGAAATTTTATATGCTCTCTTATAACCTAAAAACAAAAATGTACTAACCAAATTTCGGATGGGATGCCTAAGGGGGCCGCCCCACCCTAAAACCTACCAAATATATATATTGATCAATCACAACAATATGGGACTCATATGAAAGGTATTTAAGATTAGAAAAAGTATCTAATATCCAATTGTCGGACCAAGTGCATGGGGGACCACCCCTAACCCCAAAACACCACTAAATCGAACATCTTTACCGACCATGACAATATGGGTCTCAAATGAAAGGTATTTGCGAGTAGAATACGAATCTAATATCAAAATGAGGGATCTAGTTTCTTTGGGTCCATCCCTTCCCCAAAACACCTCCAAACAGTCTTATTTACTGATCATGGCAATATGGGGCTCAAACAAAGGGTATTTGAGTGTAGAATACGAATCTGATATGTAAATACGGGACCAAGTGTTTTGGGGACCGCCCATACCCAAAAACAGCCCCGAAAGATGACACATTTAGGACTATAGCAATGTGGGTCTCAAATGAAAGGTCTTGGGAGTTAAGCACGAAACTGTTATCAATATTCGGCAAAAGAGTCTATGGGTCCACCCCATCCCCACAACACCAACCAAATAGGATGTATTTGTGAACCATCGCATTTTATAGCAGATCATATTAAAAGGTCGGCTTTTGCCGGCACAAGTTCGTACCTATGAGGCTGGCAATAATTGTGATTATATAATTATACCCGACTAATTTATGCACAGGCCTTGCATTAATGAGGCAAAAAGTAGTATATAACGTCTAGAAATGTATAAAAAATAATATTGTTTTCAGAGACATTAACCAATTGCGAGAACTACAAATAATCACGCACAAAATGAACATTTTGAAATTTGTATTAATTTTTGTAATGTTCTTCTGCGCTGTTAATATGGTCATGTCCAATCATATATGCAAAGAAGAAGGAGAATCGGTAAGATGAACTAAGAATGGAGTCTGCTAATTATTCTGTGTTTATTTATGTTACCCTTTTTTTACTTACCTACGAGTGTAGTGTGATGAAGATTGCGAGTGTTGTGAAACAGGATATTGTGAACAGAAAAGATGTCACATCTCATTCCACATAAATTACGCTGAACTTGAAGAGGACGAAAATGCTAATTTCTGAACATTTTATTGCAATGCTTAAGGGTTTCCAAATGACAATAAAACTAATGTAATTAAATTTAATGGTCAAGAATTAGGTTTTATTTATTTAGATTGGGTCATTATGTTCATTCATTGCTGTTATAGACAAAGAAAATGGATTGTCTACCATTATGTACAGAGAAAAAAAGTTGGTCTTAAATTTAAAATTTTTCCTTATTCCAAGGATCTTGGCAATGACAACAAGCCAAAGAACCAAAACTTTAAAATAAAGATGCTACCTTAAATAAAATTTCCTACTTTATGACGGACCTCCTGACATCTGACCTAGGTATGGTTCAGGTCGGACTAACTTTTTATATAGTTGTCATATAGACGGATCTGCCGATAAAGGGTCTGAAGCCCATAAAAGCTTTATTTTTTATCCGATTTCGTTAAAATTTAAAACAGTGAGTGTTCACACTTGACGTCCGCCCGGATCTCCCCCTACAGGAGATTTACTTCCTCAATGACCTACACCAATAAGAACTATCTGTATAAATTTTCTGGTGAATTGTTATTTTTTGATCGCTATCCTCATTCGACAGAAGGACAGAAGTTGACGTCTATTATTTCAGAGCTGTTTCAGGGAAGAAAACAAACCAATACTTTTGAAAACATGTAAAAGCGGGCTAAGTTCGCCCGGGCCGAACCACCACTATGAATTCTGCTAAAATATGGGAGTTTTTTCGATTATAGACTAATCTGGACCGTACTTGGAACAGTTATTGAGGGTCATAGCAGAACACTATGTGCAAAACTGGAGCCTCATCGGATGAAAAGTGAGGCTTACAGGCGCTAAAAAACTCAAATCGGTTTATATGGAAGCTATATCAGTTTATTATAGATTTGAACCGTACTTGACACAGTTGTTGGTAGTCATTACGGAACACTATGAGCAAAATATTGACCAAATCGAACAAACATTGCGGTTTCCAGAATCACAAGAAGTTAAATTGGATGATCGGTTTATATGGGAGCTATATCAGGTTAAAGACCGATTTGAGCGGTACTTGAATCAGTCTATATGGCAGCTTATCCACAACTGAACCGATTTAGGCCAAATTGAAGAAGGATGTCGATGGCCCCAACACAACTCACTGTCCCAAATTTCGGTGAAATCAGACAATAAGTGCGCCTTTTATGGGCCCAAAATCTTAAATCGAGAGATCGGTCTATATAGCAGCTATATCCAAATCTGGACCCATCTAGGCCTAATTAAAGAAGGATATCGAAGGCCCCAACACAAATTTCGGCGACATCGGGAAATAAATGCGCCTTTTAATGGGGCCAAAACCTTAAATCGAGAGATCGGTCTATATGACAGCTATATCCAAATCTGGACCGATCTAGGCCAAATTGAAAAAGGATTTTGAAGGCCCCAACACAACTCACTGTCCCAAATTTCGGCGAAATCGGAAAATAAATGCGCCTTTTATGGGGCCAAAACCTAAAATCGAGAGATCGGTCTATATGGCAGCTATATCCAAATTTTGACCGATCTAGGCCAAATTGAAGAAGGATGTCGAAGGGCATAGCGCAACGCACTGTCCTAAATTTCGGTGAAATCGGACAATAAATGTGATTTTTATGGGTTCAAAAGTTAAATCGAGAGATCGGTCTATATGGCAGATATATCCAAATCTGGACCGATCTGAACCAAATTGCAGAAGGTTGTCGAAGAGCATAACGCAACTCACTGTCCCAAATTTCGGCTAAATCGGAGAATAAAGGGGCCTTTTATGGGCCCAAAACCTTAAATCGAGAGATCGCTCTATATGGCAGCTATATCCAAATCTGGACCGATCTAGGCCTAATTGAAGCAGGATGTCGAAGGGCCTAACAGAACTCACTGGCTTAAATTTTGGCTAAATCGGACAATAAATGCGCCCTTGACGGGCTCAAGATTTTAAATCGAGAGATCGGTCTATATGGCAGCTATATCCAAATGTCGACCGATTGGGGCCAAATTGAAGTGGTATGTCGAAGGGCCGAACACAACTCATTGTCCCAAATTTCTGCAAAATCGGATAATAAATTTAGCTTTTATGGGCCTAAAACGCCAAATCGGCGGATCGGTCTTTATGGGGGCTATATCAAGATATAGCCCATCTTCTAACTTTACCTGTTGATGGACAAAAAAAGAATCTGTGCAGAGTTTTAATATCTCTATTTTTAAAGACTGTAGCATGATTTCAATTGACAGATTGACGGACATGGCTAGATCGTCTTAGATTTTTACGCTGATCAAGATTATATATACTTTATAGGGTCGGAAATGGATATTTTGATGTGTTGCAAACAGAATGATAAAATGCATATGGCCCCATCCTTCGGTGGTGGGTATAAAAATGAACATTTGAAACCTAATGTCGGAATGGCCTACATTTTCTTTTCCATCTGGCCATCTACTTTTTATTTACAAATTACAATCTAGAGTTCCAAATCAAATCCTCTCACTCCACTTCACCTTACATTTTTTTTTAAGTTAAGCATATATCAGATCTCATATTTTGCCACATAGCCATAGGGCAGCATGCTTTCGCAAACTCCTTCATCGCCACAGTAGGATGAACAGCAATCTACATGGTCATCACACTAAAAAAAAGTAGATGTTAAAAAAAAGTTGGCAATTAAGAATCCATCATCTTACAGAATCATTAAGCATTGTGCATCCATTCACCGCAATGGGTAAAATAAATAGAAATAGAGCTAAAATGGTTTTCATAATTCTGATTTTCATTGCGATCTGCATATTTGTAAGGGATAGTCGATAACCGTTTGAATCACTCTATTAAATAATTTTCTCCCTTTTTAATCCAAGAAAATGCCAATATTAGATTTTAACGACACTGGCAAAACTGAAATATTAACTGTGCCTATATGACTCCCTGCTAGCATCGTTTTGCATTTTTACATGCCGCATGTGTGAGCATGTTTTTGAAAATGATTTATAAATTAATGCATGAACACAATATTATAAGTCTTAACCATAGGAATTCACTTTTATGACTTTCGCCCACCCCATTTTCAAAAACGCCAGATCTCGGAGATAAATGCACCGAAATTTTCTGTATCATCTTATAGTGTCCCAAAAACACGAAAATGGTATACAATTTTGGGGTTAAATAACCTGAGGGGACGCCCCATCCCAAAACCCACCCGAGCGGACATGTTTACCGACTGGGGCAATATGGGTATCAAGTGAAAGGTATTTAAGACCACTCTTAAATACGATCATGGCATAACAATGGCACCCTTAGTGTCGGGGGGACCTCCACTCCAAAACACCACCCAACAGGACCCTTTTACCGCTTTGGGCAATATGGGTATCACATGAGAGGTATTTAAGTGAAGAGTAAGTCCTTGGCATAAAAATGAAACCTTAAGTGTCGGGAAGGTTTACCACCCCCCAAAAAAAACCACCTCCTGGACACTTTTAGCGCTATGGGCAATATGGGTATCTAATGAAAAGTATTTAAAAAAAAACTGAGATAAAAATGTACTCCTTGATGCCGTAGGGCCTCTCCACCCCTAAAAATCCAACAGGAGAACACATTTACCGATTGGGAAAGTATGGATATCAAATGAAAGGAATTTCAAAATATAGTAAAAAGCTGATATAAAAACGAATTCCTTCATGTCTGTAGCGCCGCCACCCCCAAAACCCCCTCAACAGGACATATTTATCAATTGAGACAATATAGATATCAAATAAAAGGTGCTTAGAAGTTGAGTACACAACTGCTATAAGAATTTGGTCCAAGGTGTCTACGGGCCCTCTCCAACTCCAAAAGGGCACTGAATGTCCAACGTCACAAAATAGGTATAAAATGAGGTATTTGTGAGTTGACTACGAATCTGGTATACACATTTGGGACAGAGTCTGGGACCGGCTCACCCACCTAATACGCTTCGATCGGTATAATATGGGAATTAAACGAAAGGACTATGACAGTAGAGTTCGAGTCTAATGTTGATATATAGAATCAACTAATTGAGTCGCGCCCTGCCGTCCTACCATTCAGCCAAACATGTAGATCTCGACATTAAAAGACTCAAATAAATTGTCTTTTGGGTCTTTGGTGTGGGGGGGACCGACCCTCTTCTCCCAATAAAAACAACACCAAATTGTCATGTAGGACGACCGAGAATATATTGTAGAGCAAATTGCAAATTTTGCCCATGAACATTCCACCAAGGAGCAGGGGCAAACTTCTCACTTATCAATGAGTACAGTCCGATTCATGTTTTAAGCTCAATAATAAGGGCCCTCCTTTTTATAGCCGAGTCCGAATGGCGTGCAGTAGTGCGACACCTTTTTGGAGAGAAGTTCCAGACAAATCGAATAAAAATCGCGGCTTGTAAGGGCTCAAGAAGTAAAATCGGGAGATCGGTTTATATGGGGTCTATATCACTTTCTTGACGGTTTTAAACCGTACTTGGCACAGTTGTTGAAAGTCGTTACAGATTACCGCATGCAAAATATCAGCCAAATCGGACGAAAATGGTGGCGTCAATGGGCTCAAGAAGTCAAATCGGGAGATCGGTTTATATGGGATCTTCCTCAGGTTATGGACTGAATTGTACCGTGCATAGCACAGGTATTGGAAGTCTTAGCAGAAGAGTACGTGCAAATTTTCAACCAAACCGGATGAAAATTGTGGCTTCCAGGGGCTCAAGAAGTCAAATCGGGAGATCGGTTTTTAAGAGAGCTATATTTAAATCTGAACCGATATGGCCCATTTGCAATCCCCAGATACTTACATTAAAATTAAGTAAGTAATGTCGTGCAAGAAAAAGAACACGACAAATGCGATCCATGGTGGAGGATATATGAGATTCAGCCCGGCCGAACTTAGCACGCTTTTACTTGTTTAAAATTTTGTTAGAATTTAATTTCATGGAAAATTACGTCAATGTTTTCATTAATTCTGTTAAAACTTTAATTTTTAATACAATTGAAGATTTGATTCATAGCTCATGCAATCAGTTGCAGTACTTAAGACATTTGCCCCAAAATAGTTAAATACAGCCTTTACTTCTAATGGCTACACGTAGACCCTTTTGGTGTTGGCCAAATGTCATGATATTCACAACCACATCTACATTTGTTTTCACCGACTGACATTTGTCTGTCCCTCTTTGTGAATACTATTCAGTAGAGTATTGCAATGATACCCATTTGAGTTGGTGTGCGTAAATTGAAGTACATAAGAGTGCGTGGCACCTCTTGAGCGGCGTTGAAGTTGAGCGTGTGATTACTTTATTACAGCACAGGAACGTGCGGTTACTTTGCATTTTATTATTGCCACTTTTCGGCTTACCAGCCTCAAACATGTCTTTCAATGCCATTGCTGTGGTATTAAAGTTTTTCTTAGTACACTGAGGGAAATTTCTGCTGCCTATGAAAACTCTCACTGATTCAGTTGTTTTCGGTCAGAGTGGCAAGAAGCTAAACAGACACATTTGGATAACAAGTGATAGATCAAAGCACATAATGGAATATAAACCCTCGACCGATGCACGTTTTGGGATGGGATTATACTAATTTCGTCATTCTGTTTCTAACACCTCGAAATATGAGTCTAAGACCACATAAAGTATATATTGTTGATCGTCATGACATTTTAAGTCGATCTAGCCATGTCCGTCCGTCTGTTCGTCGTTTCCGTTGAGAATAAAGAACGAATTTGATATATATTTTCAGTGCAAAGTGTCGGTGGCCGCCCCAGCCCCAAAACACCCTCCTTATTTACGGGCCATGGCAATATGGGGCTCAAATGAAAGGGATTTGTAAATGCAGCACGAATTTGAAATCCATATTTGAGTCGAAATGTCTGAGGTGCCATCCCTCCATCCCTAATGAGAACATTACCCTCAGGCAGCACATAACCACTAAGAACCGCGAAAGGGCAAATTCGCATACACATCTATGAGCGCTTCCCAATTCAAGTTTAAACTCAATGACCTTTTTTTATAGCCGAGTCTGAACGACGTCCCGCAGTGCGACACCTCTTTGGGGAACTTTTTTTAAATGACCATGCATGGCATTTTGCCTCTCAAATGTCCCCAACATTAAGAGTACCGTTTTGCCCGATGTTCTCGCCAGGATTCGATCGCGTTTAGCGTCATAGGCTACAATGGCATGAATTGAATATCCGCATTCATGGCGAAGTGTCCCTAGCCTAAAAAGATATTAGAGAGTTAAAGAAGTCTCAGCGGAGCGGACCCAGTTCGGCTGGTTGTAAATAAAGGACACCGAATTCTACAAAGCATTTGCTTCCATAGTCGCATCTACAATAGTTTCAAAAGTTTTTCCTCTTTTTGGGGACTTGATGTTGACTACTATTGCACACTGTTCTATATTAAGTATTGTTTGAATTTTTATCTAGTAATACAAACTCTTCCTCACGAAATATCTCCTTCAAATCATATACTCCTGCAGACTGCCTAGTTTTCCTTCATATAGCACTCTTATGGCATAACAACCTTCTTGGCCATACTTTGAATGAGTCGCATTATATTTTATTTCTTTCTCTATGTATTTCAGCCGTTGTGAGGTTTCACTTCAACTTTACCTCCTGCCACCATTCAAATATGGATGGCACCTTCCCCACTGCTCCACACTGCAGAAATAAGATCCTGGCAGAGTGTCATTTGCCGGCATTGTGTGCTGCTATTTGTCAATTTTTAAAATGCGTTTTAAGTGTCAATATGCGTGTCTGTGTCTACAAGCATCTGTGTGTGTGTGTGTGCGTCTATAGGTAAAAGACAGCCTTACACCGTTTCCTTGCCGGGAGGAGAGTGAGCCATAGGTTGCCCTAAATGGTAATTGTTATGGATGACATTCGTAACATGAGTAATGAAAACCAGATGTTGACGAATGTTTCGAATGTTGATATAAAAAATCTCTGCCTATTATTTTTGTTGATTGGCCATGATGAAAATTGGAATTGCTTTTGTTCATTCTTCTATTTTTGGAAAATTTTTGGAATAGTTGTTATTGGCTCAATATTTGATTTTTTTATTAATTTTTATTACTTCAGTGGAAAAAATATGAAATGGTGCTACATATGCTTTCAAGTGTTCCAGGCAATACTACCATTGGCGTTGGGATTCTCTTTTTCATTCTCTGACGCACTCACACACAGTCTCACAGGTTCCCTGTGAACGCTCCCCCACTTCGGGAATCTTGCACACACGACAACGAGGAGTACGTGTGTATTTGTTTTGATTGACAGTTAATTTACAAAAATTTGCATAATAGAGTCAAATACATTTTCATTTTTTCCCCCTCTCATACTTCATACATTCTCCATTGCCCAACGGTGTTGGTACCAAACCCATAAGGATGTCAGAATGACACTCTCCTTTTTTCTACCAGCATCTCGAACACATTTGGCCCAGAGTACGAAATGGCTAGAAAAAAATCAATAAAATTTTATTATTGAAATTTAAATGTGAAATTTCATCGTATCAAACGGAAATGAAAATAAAAGATTGACAAGAGTGATTTTTCGCTTTCGTGTTTTTTTTTTCATTTTTTGTTCGTCATCATCACCGTCCTGTCCTCCCTGCTGTGAAATGAGTTTCCCCAGCTGTATCAGGTGTTTGCAATTTATATTTATTTATCGTTAACATTAACTCAAAAGAGGGAGAGAGGAAAAGAGAGCACATGGGTAATGACATATTTATTACAACGCAAGGCAAACAGACAATTTAAAGCAGTTTTCAGTCATGTGAACTAGGGATGTGCACGTGAATAGTCGTGTCACGCGTGAGTCACGTGATTCATGAGTGAGATCCAAATCTAATCAACGGATGGTGCGTGAGCTTGATTGAATTAAAATTTTTCATGCGTGAGCGTGAATTACGGCTCACAACGCTAATCATGATTCACGAGAGAATCACGAACCACGAGATCTCATGACTTTTAAGAAAAGGGTTAGTGTTCTATTCTGCTTTCGGAAAAGACAGCAATCAAATGTTTTTGTTTCCAAACTAGAACACACTTTTTAAGCTGCACTTATTTTTTTCCGAAAATAAACAAAAAAAAAATTAACCATCTAAACCAACAAAACAAAAAAAAATCTGCCGGCAATGATAGCAATAATAATACCCTCCACCATAGGATGGGGGTATACTTATTTCGTCATTCTGTTTGTAACACCTCCAAATATGCATGATCGTCATGTCATTTTAAGTCGATCTAGCCATGTCCGTCCGTCTGTCTGTCGAGAGCACGCTAACTTATGAAGGAGTAAAGATAGCCGCTTGAAATTTTGCACAAATACTTTTTATTAGTGTAGATGGGTTGGTATTGTAAATGGGCCAAATCAGTCCATGTTTTGATATAGCTGCCATATAAACCGTGGGATCTTGGGTCTTGACTTCTTGAGCCTCTGGAGGGCGCAATTCTCGTCCGATTTTATTGAAATTTTGCACGTAGTGTTTTGGTATCACTACCAACAACTACGCCAAGTAAGGTTTACATCGGTCCATGTTGTGATATAGCTGCCATATAAACCGATCTTGGGTCTTGACTTCTTGAGCCTCTAGAAGGCGCAATTCTCGTCCAATTTACCTGAAATTTTGCACGTAGTGTTTTGGTATCACTTTCAATAACTGTGCTAAGTATGATTTAAATCGGTTCATAATCTGGTATAGCTTTCATATAAACCGATCTTGGATCTTGACTTCTTGACCCAATAGAGCGCGCAATTCTCATCCGATTTGGCTGAAATTTTGCATGAAGTGTTTTGTTATGGCTTCCAATAACTATGCTAAGTATGGCGTAAATCGCTAAAGAACCTGATATAGCTGCCATATAAACCGATCTGGGATCTTGACTTCTTGAACCTCTAGAGGGCGCAATTCTCATCCGGCTTTTCTCATGACCTTCAACATACGTGTCTAATATGGTCTGAATCGATCAATAGCTTGATACAGCTCTCCCGATTTTGCTTCTTGAGCCCCTACAAGGCGCAATTCTTATCCGAATGAACTGAAGTATTACACAATGATTTTTACAATGTTCAGCATTCATTTATGGTCCGAATCGGACGTAAACTTGAAATAGGTTCAACAGCATAACAGTTCTTCTATGTTTGTCTAAAAAGAGATACCGATAATAGAACTCGACAAATGCCATCAATGGTGGAGGGTATATGAGATTCGGCCCGGCCGAACTTCGCACGCTCTTATTTGTTTTAATTTAATTTTTTATGCCATATTTTCACTATAAAAAGAGTACCAATTTTAAGCCTTTGTACGTCATACGTGAATAAAAAAATTACTCACGTGCACATCTCTAATGTGAAACTGCGTTTTGTTCGTCAATTTTTAAAATTTTCAATTGAGCCATTTTATGTACTTTTGGCATAAAACAAAATAAAGTTGGAAGTTGTATTAATGACTTCGAACGCTAAGACAACGGCAACGTTTCTCGCTGTTGCTCCGTGTGCCCAGGTTCGAATCCCGGCCGGGCTCTGCCGAAATTTTCATTTTTCAAGTATTTTGCCTGCTAGGGCGAGATCATTCAATTTTACAATTCTTGTTTGTTTCTAGCTGAATGATCGGAGATATTCTCTGCAAACGGAAAAGGAAACCCAAAGATCGCAACACACACCAACTACTATGGGACACGCGTTTCGTCTTTGGTTAGAAGACTTTTCAACCATATTAGGTGGTGATGGCTTCAAGGGCCGTGCGTGGGTATGTTGTATTTGAATTGTACTTATATCGAAAACGCCTCTATGATACAAATACAACATTAACCACACTCGACAACCCCGTCTATTAGCTGTACTTTTTCCAATTCATGCGTTTTCGTTTAATGACAGATTTTTTTGTCTGCGATAATTACACAACTTCCATGGTGTACATGATTCTGTGCATCTGTTGGAAGTTGTATTAATGGCTTCGAACGCTAAGACAACGGCAACGTTTCTCGCTGTTGCTCCGTGTGCCCAGGTTCGAATGCCTGCATTATTGAATTCATTGTGTAAAATTTCAGCCAATTCGAATAAGAATTGCGTCGTTTAGGGGCTTAAGAAATGAAATAGGGAGATCGGTTTACATGGGAGCTGTATCAGGCTATAGACCGATTCAGACCATATTTGACTAGTATGTTGAAGGTCATGAAAGAAGCTGATGTATAAAATTTTTGATGGGTTTATATGGCAGCTATATCAGGTTATGAAGCAATTTGAACTATACTTAGCACAGTGGTTGGAAGTGATGATAAGGCTTTAGTATCTACATAGTTGGTCCGAACTCGTAAAAATTTTTCATGAGACGTTTTGTTTGATGTCACACTACATGCAAAAAATTTCATCAAAATCGAACCAGATTCAGGTAAAGTTTCCACATGCATCTTTTATGCGTTTCGACTTTTAAGGCTGTAGTGGGCACAATTTTCGAACCATCGTAAGAAAATCGTAGAAGTTTGTACTCAATAGGTATGCAAAATTAAAGTTTGACCAAATTTGGATATAAGTGCTATAGATTAAAAGTATTACGTACGGGTATTATATAGTCGGCTCCGCCCGACTTTTGCCTTTTGTGCTATATCCAAATCGAATCCTTTATGGCCCATTTGCAGTTCCTAGACATCTACATCAACAAAAAATATATAAATTTTATCTACTCGTTTTCACACGGAATATTTTTTTGTAGTTTTTTTCGGTTCTATACCACTGTGCAACGTCTTATTTTTTTATTTATTGATATTGCATAAATGAGCTCGTAGTCTTATATGTCCCTTTATGATACCGGAAGCTGTACTGACCTCCTTCTTACTTCCTTTCGGTAAAAGCCTCGTCTTTTCACAATCCAAATCCACAATCCTATCCGTCCGTCTGTCTAACGAAAGTACGCTAACTTTTGAAGGAGTAAAGCAAGCCGCTTGAAATTTTGCACAAATACTTGTTATTAGTGTAGGTCGGTTGGGATTGTAAAATTGCAAATTGCAAATTTTGCCCATGAACATTCCACTAAAGAACAGGGGCAAACTTCTCACATATCAATGAGTGCAGGCCGATTCAAGTTTAAACTCAATGATAAGGGGCCTCCTTTCTATAGCCGAGTCCGAACGGCGTGCCGCTGTGCGACACCTCTTTGGAGAGAAGTTTTACATGGCATAGTATCTCACAAATGTTGCCGGCATTAGGAGGGGAAAACCATCGCTGAACATTTTTACTGATGGTCTTGCCAGGATTCGAACCCAGGCGTTCAGCGTCATAGGCGGACATGCTAACCTCTGCGCTAGGGTGGCCTCCCAAGGTTAATATAACCAAGTCTTAAACGAAAACGACGCTATGCAGTCGAAACTTGGTATGGAGCAATATTTTGTCCATAGTGTGGAAAATTTCAAAGATTGGCTATATTGGACTGTATTTTTATCTAGCCCTAAAGCGCATATTTTAACCGATTTGGCTGATATTTGGAATAAATAGTTGTTCGAAGCGCCCTTACATCCGTATCGAGTGTGGTCCGTATGGTATATCTCTGGCGGTGGGTATCCAAAGTTTGGCAGTCTTTCTAAATCACGTTTTCGTTGTAACGAAAAAAGTTTTTCCTTGAAAAGTTTCAACCGCATTCCTTATTGTTGCTGCTATTCAAGCATGCCAAATGCTTCCTCTTAGTCATCTTATCTACTTTCTGAAATATTTTCTTAATTTCAATGTATAATAATCAAAGCCTATTTCAAAATTTAAACTTTTAATTTGTGGTCCTTATTATCGATTTTCATAACCATAACAGTGTGAGTGAATTGCTTCGTCACACTGAATTCCTCTTAATTTCTTGTCCTAACCAACAACCAACTTGTAATCCCGTTTGGAAAAGTGTCATACAATTTTCAAGTGTTGTGGTAAACATTAATTTATTCGACAGATTATAGACACACCAGCTCAGACCAGCAAAACCCCACCCCAATTTAAGCCATGCGGCCAGGGCATTTGGGTCTCCAAGCAAGCAATATCGAAGATTTGGCCTGCCAAGAGACTAAGAAAACCCCAAAAGCCTCAACAATGCGTTTCTATGGCTAAAGAATTAAATTGTCAGCCACTTATTGGGACATTGATGGGGCATTGATTTCATGAACATGCTTAACTTCACTTAGCCGCATACCCAGTAGCTTTCACACACACACACACATACACTCCAAACACTTTTGCAAGAATATTTTTAAATTCATGCAAACCAATATTCACTTAGTTGGGAGGAAATGAGGTCAAATAATATCATGCTCTCTCCCTCTCTCTCTCTCTTTCTCTCACACACACTTATCAAAACCTAAAGAGGGACACATTAACATTGGTAGTCAGTATGCATTTGTTGGGGCACAAACTAAATGCGGGTTAGGGATTATAGAGCTGCTTTACTAAAACTCATCCATTTTTCTTCTTCCCTTTAAGGCTTGCGAAACACTTCATTAAAAGCCCCATACTTTGAGTGTTGTAATAATATTACAAGAATATGAGTGTTGCTTGTATGTTTGTGCGTAAACACAGCCTAAGGCAATTGAATTATTCTTGAAACTCAGCACGGAATTTCAGACTAAGATTTCTTTTTCGAGGTTACTTGCAGTATTTAGAGCGCACAATGAATGTAGAAATATGTCGAGGGGCTTAACTTAACTCACTGTCCCAAATTTCGATGAAATCGGACAATAAATGCGCCTTTTATGGGCCCAAAACCCTAAATCGAGAGATCGGTCTATATGGCAGCTATACCCAAAACTGAACCGATCTGTGCCATATTACTGAAGTATGTCGAGGGGCTTAGCTTAACTCACTGTCCCAAATTTTGGCAAAATCGGACAATAAATGCGCCTTTTATAGGCCCAAAACCCTAAATCGAGAGATCGGTCTATATGGCAGCTATATCCAAATCTTGACCGATCTGAGCCAAATTGAAGAAGGATGTCGAAGGGCCTAACACAACTCACGGTCCCAAATTTTGGCAAATTAGGACAATAAATATAAATGTTTTATGGGCCCACGACCTTAAATGGGGAGATCGGTCTATATGGCAGCTATATACAAGTCTGGACGGATCTGTGCCATATTTAAAAAATATGTCGAGTGGCCTAACACAACTCACTGTCCCAAATTTCAGCAAAATCGAATAATAAATGTGGATTTTATCGATTACTTTGAAATTTTCACAGATTGTGTAGGTTGGTCTGGAAGGAAACATAGGCTATATAATTGTTTGATATCGGGAGGGGGCGGACCCTACCCTTACCCCAAAAGTACTACCCAAAAATAAAAGTGGACCGATCGGGACAATATGGGATTCAAATGAAAGGTATTCAAGAGTAGAGTACGAATTTCATAATAAAAGTTGGGTCCAAGTACCCGGTGGGGCCGCCCCAGCCCCAAAACCCCTTAAAATAAGTTTATTTGACGATAATGACAATATGGGACTCAAATGAAAGGTATTCGCGAGTAGATTACGAATATGGCCAGAAAGTAGAAATAGGCTTTGTAATCTATTGATAACTGAGTGGGGCGGACCCTCCCCCTTACCACAAAAATACCACCCAAAATCAAAAGTGGACCGATAAGGACAATATGGATATCAAATGAAAAGTGTGCGGGAGTAGATAATGAATCTGGCACACAAATTCATGTCGAAGTATAGGGAGTCACACCACCCCCAAAAAAAGCACAAAATGGGCGCCTTAGCCAATCACGGATATATGAGACTCGGTTTGTTTGTTCCGTAAAGATTGAAAAACGGCAGAACCGATTTTCTCGAAATTTTCGCATATTGTGTAGGTTGGTCTGGAAGGAAACATAGGCTTTATAATTTTTCGGTATCGGAAGGGGGACGGACCATTCCCCTTATACCAAAAACACAACACCAAACCAAAAGTGGACCGATCAGGGCAATATAGATATCAAACGAAAGGTATTGGAGAGTAGAATACGAATATTATATTCAAATTTGAGTCTAAGTACCCATCAGGCCTTCCCAACCCCAAAACTCCCCCAAACAGACATATTGAAAGTTCATGTCAATATGAGGCTCAAATAAAAGGTAATCGGGAGTAGATTTCGAATCTGGCATACAAAATCAGATCGAAGTATAGGGGGTCACGCCACCCCATAAAAAACGCCATTAGACCCATTATGACTATATGAGACTTGGCTGAACCGATTTTCTTAAAATTGTCATAGATTGTGTACGTTTGTCTGGAAGGAAACATAGGCTATATAATTTTTTAGATACCGGGTGGAA
Organism: Stomoxys calcitrans; assembly: GCF_963082655.1. Taxonomy (NCBI): domain Eukaryota; kingdom Metazoa; phylum Arthropoda; class Insecta; order Diptera; family Muscidae; genus Stomoxys; species Stomoxys calcitrans. The sequence goes on from NC_081553.1 coordinate 11,526,075, forward strand.
GCGGACCCTCCCCCTTACGCCAAAAACGCCACCCATATCCGAAAGTGGTCCATTTGGCACAATAAGGCTATCAAATAAAAGATATTGCAGACCAGAAAACAAATATGGTATTAATATTTGGGTTCAAGTACCCAACGGGCCCCTCCCCCCAACCCGAAAACTCTTCTAATCAGATATATTCGAAGTTCATATCAATATGGGACTCAAATGAAAAGTGTAAGGCAGTAGATTACAAATATGGCATAAAACATTAGGTCCAAGTAATGGGAGATCGCCCACTCTCAAATGGGCATATTTACCCGCAGTACGACACCTTTTTGAGGAAAATTTTTTAAATGACCATTCATGGCATTGTTCCTCGCACATGTCGTCAACATTAAGAGGGGATAAACACCGCTTTGTCCGATGTTCTAGCCAGAATTCGAACGCGTTCTCGCCAGAATTCGAACGCGTTCTCGCCAGAATTCGAAAGCGTTCTCGCCAGAATTCGAGTGCTTTCAGCGTCATAGACTACAATAGCACGAATTTAATATCCGCATTAAGGGCGAAGTGTCCCCACCCTAAAAAGATATAAGAGAGTTAAAGAAGGCGCAGCGGAGCGGGCCCGGTTTGGCTTGTTCTGTATATAAATTGTTAAAAAAATTAAAAATATTAGTTGTTGTTGTTGTAGCAGTTTGTTGTGTTCTCTCCTTCGTCTGCTTGATTCTATTGAGTGTCAATATTCTGCAGAAATCGTTCTACGGGCGACGTCATGGCACTTCTGTCGGAATGTTGGAGTCCACCAGATTGGCGAGAGTAAAATAGTGGCTCTGGATATCTCCAAGACATTCGATAGGGCGTGGCACGATGCGCTACTATCAAAGCTTGTCGCATCTGCTGTCGGTAATGGCTTCGTTCGATTTTTTTCGAGCTTTCTCAGAGGTCGCACTATTCGAGTCGTTATAGATGGGTTCTCATCCAATGAGCATAAATTGACCGCAGGTGTACTCAACGGCTCTGTTCTTTCTCCTTCTCTTTTTCTTATTTTCATCAACGATCTGTTGGGTCAGACATCGAATCCGATCTACTCATTTGCTAATGACACTTATCTCTGTCATTCGTACTAATTCGACCATAGGCCGAGTCTTCGAGAGATTGAAGACAAGAGGCGGACACTCTGCCAGGATTTGCTGGCCATTTCTGTGAGGGATCGTATGAATCGAGTAGATTGTAATGCATGGAAGACTCAGTGCTGCTTGTTGTCACACAAACGATTGGCTGACCCATTACGATCATCTTTGTCTATAAACTGTATTAATGTTGAGCAATCAGAAGCTCTTAATGTTCTGGGCATGAAATTACAAAGTGATGTCCGTTGGGCTAAACATTTTTTTTTAAGTCCCGAAAGAAGAAGAAGTGTTTAGGCTTCCTTAAATGGTGTAAAAATTACTTCACATAGGCTTCTTTAAACGATGTACGATTTACTTCACTCCGTCTGATCTTCTTAACATCCACATCACTTTCATAAGGCCGAAGATGGAGTACAACTCACATTTATGGGCTGGAGCTTCAAAATCATCCCTGGAGCTACTAGACCGTGTACAGAAGAGGACGATGGCATTGATTGGGGACAGTGGGGTATCCAACTCTATTGCCTCCCTTCATCATCGTCACAATGTGGGTAGTTTGGCGCTGTTCTATCGGTACTATCATGGTGTGTGCTCGTCTGATATTCGTCTTCTTATTCCTGATGTAAGGATGTATGTCAGGAATACTAGACATTTTAGGAACTCACACCCGTTTGTATTGTTTAGCCAGCGGACCGCACACTGTATTATAGAGGGAATTATTATTTCGCCCGAACCATTCGTATGTGGAATCGACTTCCGGCTAATGTTTCTCCCACCCACTTTGACATCTAAAGATTTAAGACAAATGTCACTACATTGTTTTCCCCCCTCCAATTCCTAATTTCCTCTCACCAACGCAATGCACTGCATTCATAGGGGACATCCCATGCGTGTTGGCTGATAGAAAAAAAGATGATTCAGGAACTCTGCGACTAAGATGGGGTGCGTCCAGAAGGATCTGAGTCTGAATCGTTGAGTCTGGCTGGGCAGCTAACCAGGTGGCGTGTATTGTGTGGCCCCTGGTCACAATCGGGACATACATCTTGCACGTCGGCTTCAATCCTTGCTCTGTAGGAGTTGAAGTGGCTACATCTGCTGGAACGTAATCGAAGCAGAACTACTCTGGTTTGCGGGGGGAAATCAAATTCTTCAGTTGCAATGAGAGGTGGCCGTTCTCCATGATCTACATTCACCAGGTAGCTATTTACCGCATCTGCTACCGAGTCTGCATGAATGTTGCCTAGACCCGATTCATGCTACTTAGCTGGGACTGTTAACTGAATATCCTCTCAAATTTTAACAAAAGTTTTAGATGGTAATATAAAAAATTTATTCAATATTTGTTTGAAACAACACCACTGTTTATGGCTAAATACTCTGGAGAACTATTTGCCTGACCCAAGATATATTGCCAAACTTGCTTAACCCCCATAGGCCAAGAATGGCAAAGATGGCTATATGCTTGTTGAAATAAATGAAAAAAGGACCTTTTAATGTTCAGTTTAAATTGCAAAACTTGGCGTATGTAGAAGGACACTAGAAATGACTGAGCGGGCTTAAGTTTTTTGTTTTTCAACAGTCAGAGATATATGGGCAACATAAAAAAACCTCTCATTGCAAATAGCTCTGACTGTTGGGCATATAAGGACTCTGCCTGGTAAGGCATTTCTTCTTTGTCGATTTATTCATCGTTGTTTTTGTTTTTGGGAGTGCTCTTACATTATTCTCTTTCTCTCTATGTTAAACATTAGTGGTTGCGGTTGCAATTTCTAACTTTTGGGAAAAATGCAACACCGCACAATGGGATGAGCAGGGAACTCCACCAGCACCATCACCAACATGAACAACAAAGTGGATATTCGAATGAATGAACAAAACGAAATGCATGAATGCAAAGCATACAACAAAAACTTGTACAAAAATTAAAAACAAAAAAAAAAACCAAGCAATGTTGAATAAAAATGAAGTGCAAGAGAGAGGGAAACCAAATAGATGTGAAAGGGTAATTTTTCTTTTGGCCAAATAAATCCAATTAAAATGTCATTTATGTGCTTTTTGCTGTAGTTGCTGTTGTTTTCTATGCTACTTCTTTTTCTCTCAAGTCCACTTGCCCTCAAGTGGACAGACCACAGTCGAAGCCATTCCAAAAGTGGGCCTGCTCAGGCGAATATTTTTGCATTGCAAACGAAGACCTATCCCCAATATTCATTGGAAATGAAAATGAAATACCAACTGCAATGCAAAGCAACAACAAACAAGCAAACAAGAAATCATGAATTGTGGCTTCGCTAGTTGGGCAGAATAGGATAAAGCGGCCTCCAGCAAAGTAAATTTGCAATATACCATCCATGTTAACTAGTTTTCTGCAGGTAGTGGACAATATTTTCCGCTCAAAAAGGTGCTGGCAATTTAAAATTTTTTTTTAAAGGCAATACAAATTTACAGTTTTAAATTAAAGTTCTGAAACATTGCTGAAGCCTTTTTTCAAAATTAAGCGAAATAGGCAAAACCTATTAGAAATTCCCAGCTTTCATTTCGACTTCTTCAGATTGAATTCTGTGTTACGAATGAGAGCAAGTACCACAATACGGACATGTATATCAATCAGGACAATAGGGTATTTAAGAGAATGGTATTCGGTACTAGATTGCGAATTTGAAATTTTAACACCAAGTGTCCGAAGGGGGCATTCTACCCCTAAATATCCCCTGGACGAATATTTGGACTCATTAGTGCTATAAATGACTTTTATGAAATTTTTGTGTCCGAAGGGGCATTCTACCCCTAAAAATCCCCTGGATGAATATTTGGACTGATCAGTGCTATAAAAGACTTTTATGAAATTTGTGGGAGTAGGCAAGAAAAAGTCAATACCCAAATTTCCAAGAGCGTACATTATTCCAATCGGGCAACATGGTGCTTTATTGCGTTTTAGAGCCGCCTCATCCCCCAAACCCGCTCAGAGGGTATATTGCCTTTGGGAGGGTCAACTTGTATAGACCAACTAGCTGGGCAGGGGCCGCTCCGCTGCGCCTTCTTTTACTTTATATGGAACAAAATTATTCTTAGAATATTTATTTTCGACAACTAAAGAGCTTTTAGTGAAATACCATGCCACGAAAATAGTATATCGCTTGACTAAGAGTTTAGCAATACAAGTGCCTTTATATGAATCCCATCTTTATTGGTCTACGAATTTAAGTTTGGATGTAAGATGTACTTCATTCTTAAAAGACTTGATTTTAGTCCGATATTCTCATGATGTCTGATTAAGGAGTGTTTTCGGGGCTGAGATGGTCCCCCAGACACTTGGTCCTGAAAAAATATCAGTATCGTGCTCTTCTCTTAAATACTATTTATTTAAACCTCATATTGTCATTGGTTTTGAGGGGAGTTTACAGGATGAGGCTGATCCAAACACATGGCCCTAAAATTGGTTATCAAATTCGTTTTCTAATCTCAAATACCCTTTATTTGAGTCACATATTGGTATGGTCGAAAATTTTTGCCCTTTTGGGGTTGTTTTGGGGAAGGATGTGATGCCGTAAATACATGGTCCTACATTTGGATATCAAATTCGTATTCTACTCCCAAATAGACACTTAGACACTTTTCTCGAATATTAATATCAGATTCGTGCTTTACTCCCAAAGACCTTTCATTTGAACCCCATATTGGTATGGTCGTAAATTTGTCCCCTTAGGGGGATGTTGTTGGTAAGAGGCGGCCCCCCAAACACTTGGTCCCATATTTGGATATCAGATTCGTATTCTACACTCAAATACCTTTTATTGAAGCTCCATATTCCCATGGACAATCGGACAATAAAAGCGCCTTTTATGAGCCCAAAACCCTAAATCGAGAGATTGGTCTATATGGCAGCTATATCCAAATCTGGACCGATCTGAGTCAAAATGCAAAAAGTTGTCAAAGAGCCTAACACAACCCACTGTCCCAAACAACGGACAATAAATGCTCCTTTTATGGGCCCAAAACTCTAAATCGAGAGATCGGTCTATATGGCAACTATATCCAAATCTGGACCGATCTGTACCATATTGCAGAAAAATATCGAAGGGCCTAACACAACTAACTGTCCCAAATTTTAGCAATCTCGGCTAATAAATGCGCCTTTTATGGGCTCAAGACCTTAAACGAGAGATCGGTCTATATGGCATCTATATTCAAATCTGAACTGATCTGGGCCAAATTGACAAAGGATGTCCAAGGGCCTAACACAACTCACTGTCCCAAATTTTTGCAATATTGGCTAATAAATGCGCCTTTTATGGGCTTAAGACCCTAAATCGGCCGATCGGTCTATATGAGGGCTATATCAAGATATAGTCCGTTATAGCCCATCTTCGAACTTAGCCTGCTTATGGACAAAAAAAGAATCTGTGCAAAGTTTCAGCTCAATATATCTAGTTTTAAGGACTGTAGCGTGATTTCAACTGACAGACTGACGGACATGTCTAGATCGTCTTAGATTTTTACGCTGATCAAGAATATATATACTTTATAGGGTCGGAAATGGATATTTCGATGTGTTGCAAACGGAATGACAAAATGAATATACCCCCATCCTTCGGTGGTGGTTATAAAAATTTGGATATCATCTCACGATAACGCTCACCACTCACAGGCATGTTACGACTCGCATCATCTTTAAAGAAGTACGGTCCAATGATGGCACCAGCCTATAACCCGCACCAAACTTGTCTAAATCGGTCTAAAATCTTATATTGCCGCAAGTGGCGATTTGCTATGACTGAAAACAGCCGTGGTCCGTAATCGGTTGTCGATGTCCATTATCTGATGTTGCTATCATATAAACCGATCTCTCAATTCGACTTCTTGGGCCTCTACTAACACTACATTTCCCATCAAGATTCCATCAAGGAACAGGGTATAGTTCTCTCATATCCATGAGTGCAGTCCAATCAAAGTTTAAAATTCAATATGTGGCCTTCTTTTTATGCCGAGTCCGACCCGCGTGCTGCATAGCACTTAGTAAGGGATAACAACCGCTGATTTCCTTCATCAATTTGGCCGAGATCTGCCATATAGACCGATCTGCCGATTTAGGGTCTTAGGCCCATAAAAGCCACATTTATTATCCGATTTTGCAGAAATTTGGGGCAGTAAGTTGTGTTAGGCCCTTTGACATATTTACTCAAGTTGGCCCTGATCGGCCGAGATTTGGATATAGCTGCAATATAGACCGATCTCTCGATTTAGGGTTTTGGGCCATAAAAGGCGCATTTATTGTCCGATTTTGCTGAAATTTGGGACAGTGAGTTGTGTTGGGCCCTTAGAGAGCCTTCGTAAATTTGGCTCAGTTCGGTTCAGATTTGGATTTAGCTGCTATATAGACCGATCTGCCGATTAAGAGTCATAGGCCCATAAAAGCCACATTTATTATCCGATTTTGCTGAAATTTGGGACAGTGAGTTGTTTTAGGCCCTTTGACATCTTTCGTCAATTTGGATATAGCTGCCATATAGACCGATCTCTCGATTTTGGGTTTTGGACAGTGCTTTGTGTTAGACTCTTCGAAATTTTTCTGCGACTTGGCCTAAATCGGTTTGGATTTGGATATAGCTGCCATGTCGACCGATATCTCGATTTAAAGTCGCCGCCCCATAAAAGGCGCATTTATAATCTGATTTCACTGAAATTTGACACAGTGACTTATGTTAGGCTTTTCGACATCCTTGTCGTATTGGTCAGATCAGTTTATTTTTAGATATTGCTACTAAAAAGACCAATTAGTATTTGGTCCAAATCGGAACATATTTCGATTAAACTGCTATGGGACATAAGGTATGCAATTTTCACCGGATTTCGGTGAAAGGTGGTTTACATATATACCCGAGGTGGTGGGCATCCAAAGTTCGGCCCGGCCGAACTTAACCCCTTTTTATTTTTTTTTTTTTTTTTGCTTAAATGGCAACTACAACAATTTTTTGTTTAGGCAAAAGGATAAGAGGGTTCCCAAGCCCTTGTCAAATGCAAAACGCTTTATAACTCTCATGTCTCTTGGCATATGCCACAGCAGAAAGTTGATGAGTTTGTCACATTCTAAAGTAAGATTTTTTTAGAGCACACAACAAGCCGCTTACTGGCTTAGATGTATGTCCATAGTGGCATGGGGTGGAATAATATCAGCATAGTTTTTTCAACCTTACCTAAGGTGAAGGAAGATTTGTGGCATAACAGAAACAAGTTTCCGAAAAGGACACACATCTGTATATGTCTCTTAGAAACCATAAAAGAAACCAAATTTGTTTTGGTTTTGCAAAGATGTGTAGCAAAGTTGTGTTTCGTTTCCATGCCTCTGTTATTAATCCATCACCCTTCTCAATGTAAAATTTCATTTATTTTTTCTACTTTCATTTTGTCCTTTTTCTCATACCATTTTCTGTTTGTTTTTTTTTTTTTATTTCAGCTGGCTTCATCTGGCGATGGCCATAAGAACGACCCACCGTTGCCTTTGGATTTAGATGTTCCCTACAATGATGATTACAGCATTTTCCACAATGCGGATAGTAATCCCGAATCCACTTCGACCGCTACATTAGCGACTACAAAAAATAAAGAAGATTTGCGTAAAACGCAGCAAGCATCTGTGATAACGTGGCGTAATGCTGGTCAGCAGCAACCTCCGGGGGGAGATGCAACCACACCACCATCCTCAGCATCATCATCATCGTCGTCCTCCTCATCGACAAAGTATAACCGCAATCGCAATATTATCGTTAGCAATTATACTCCTAACAGTAATAACAACAACAACAATAATAATAATAACTTCAATAACAACAACAATGGGGACAATTCATATAGCAGCAACAACAACAATGGCAGGAAAACCTATACCAAACACAAAAACATCATTGTCAGCACCTACAACAATCGTTCATCCTTCGATGATTTCAGTGATAGCAATGGAAATTTCTTTAACAACAATTGGACCACCATCTTCATGGGCAACGATCGACCCATACACAAGACCCATGTGGAGATTATTACAAAAAACGGTGCCACCAAAAAACCCAACATCATTGTCAACAACTATAATCCGGAAATAATGATGGCCCCCAATCCACACAATCCCAATTTCAATAGCATGCTCATGACCAGTTTGATGAGTAATCGCGGTGGAGATTTCACTCAAGGGGACAACATGAACTCGGTTAAATCTCTGTACGATCGCAAGATCACTTGCATGCTGTATCTGCAGGCCGATCATACGTTTTTTCAAAAGATGGGCTCAGATGAGGCCAGCATTGAGGCCATTACCAGGCATGTGCAGAGAGCCAATTCGATATACAAGAATACAGGTAAGCAGCAACATTCATTTTAAGTGGTTTTTTGTTCTAACCTCTCAATCCCTTTTGTGGTTTGTAGAAGGTACATAAATTGATTTGAAACTTTTCAGCTTGTGACTCTGTAATTGCATTCTTTCTTCTGTCAGTTGTCAGTTGTCAGCTGTTACTTTTAGCTTGCTTTAGAAAAAAAGTGTGAAAAAAGTATATTTGATTAAAGTTTATTCTAAGTTTTATTAAAATCCGCAATTACTTTTTGGGCAACCCAATAAATGAAAACCACTACAAATAAATTGAAAATATTAACCAACTTCCACCCTGAGCCATACATATATGTTCTTCTTAATATTTGTATTAGAAGAGAAATGGAAAAATGGACAACAACAGGCAATGAACAAAAAACCAACACAAACCGCCAAGGACAATATTTGTCCTACATGCAAACCATAGCCAGTTAAAAATCAACAAAAAGTACAACAACTTTGGCGAAAATGTACCAAATATGCGCAAAAAAAAAGTTATGTTGTTATAAACTCAATTTTCGAATTCGTCTATTCTTATGGCATGGACTGGAGCATACTTTATGTCCTGTCCAAAAAACCACATAAGCACTTAAAGTGCATGGAAAATCCGCACAGTGGTTTGAAACAGGGATTTGGAGCGGAGCGGAGCAGACACAATTTCGCTGGAGCGGGAACGATTCTTTTTTTGAACCCGGAGCGGAGCAGACATAATTTCGCCGGAGCGGGAACGATTCTTTTTTTGAACCCGGAGCGGAGCGGGAGCAAGAACGGATCGGTTTTCAATCTCAAAATCCACTCCGGTCCGAAAAAATAAACATTTTTATACCCTGCACCACCACTGTGGTGCAGGGTATTATAGATTTGTGCATTTGTTTTCAACACCAAGAAGGAGAAGAGCCAGAAGAGAGAGAACCCATCGATAAGTATACGGACCGGCTTAGAATCACTTCCTGATTCGATTTAGCTATGCCCGACTGTCTGTCTGTCTGTCCATGTATTCTTGTAATCAAGATACAGGTCGCATTTGTTGTCCGATTTTCACAAAATTTTGAACAAGTATCATTTTTGGTCCAATGACGAACGTTATTGGTTTTGAGAAAAATCGGTCCAGATTTAGATTTAGCTCCCATATATATCTTTCATCCGATATGCCCTTTTAAAGCTGTAGAATCCACAATTATGGACCGATCCTTACAAAATTTCGTACGAAGTGTTTTTTTTTAACGAACCAAAATGCTTGCAAAATTTTATTGAAATCGGTTCAGATTTAGATACAACTCCCATATATATATTTCATCGGATATACCTTTTTAAAGCTGTAGGAGCCGCAGTTCTTGTGCGATCTCTTCCAAATTTGGCAAGAAATGTTTCGTGTGGCGTCCCAATGTGTGTGCAAAATTTCATCTAAATCGGTTCAGATTTAGATATAGCTCCCATATATAACTTTTGTCCGATTTGACCTATAAAGGCTGTAGAAGGCACAATTTTGATCGGATCTTTACAAAATTTGGCACAAAGTCTTTTTTGTGACGTCCCAATATGTGTGCAAAATTTCATCATAATCGCATTAAATTTATATATAGCTCCCATGTATATCTTTCATCCAATATACCATTTTTAAGCTTTAGTAGCCACAATTGTGGTCCCATTCTTACAAAATTTGGCATGGAGCGTTTTATTCAACGTCCTCATATGTGTGCAAAGTTTCATAAAAATCGGTCCAGACAAAGTATACATATTCTTGATCGTCGTAAAATTCTAAAGCGATTTCATTGTGTCGTTGTGTTTGTCTGTCTGTCCGCCCTTCTTTTTGTCTGTCCATGTCTTGGTGTCCGTGTGTTTCAATCACGCTACAGTCTTCAAAAAATGAGATATTGAGCTGAAACTTGGCACAGATTCGTATTTCTTACATACGCAGGGTTCATCTAAGCCCCTCGACATACTTGCCAAATATTGTCCCGTTCGGACTATATTTTGATATATTGGGTTGCCCAAAGAGTAATTGCGGATTTTTCATATAGTCGGCGTTGACAAATTTTTTCAACGGCTTGTGACTCTGTAATTGCATTCTTTCTTCTGTCAGTTATCAGCTGCTACTTTTAGATTGCTTTAGAAAAAAAGTGTAAAAAAAGTATATTTGATTAATGTTCATTCTAAGTTTTATTTAAAATGCATTTACTTTCTTTTAAAAAATCCGCAATTACTTTTTGGGCAACCCAATAGCTGCCAAATAGACCGATACGGCGATTTTGGTTCTCAACCCCATAAAAGCCTTTTTTATTACTCGATTCCATTGAAAATCGGAACAGTAAGTTCTGTTAGAGCCCTTGACATCTATGTCAAGTAGGGTCTCGTTCCGACTATATTTATGTTTAGCTGCCCTATAGACCGATAGTCATTCCGTTTTTAACAACTCGAAATATTGATCTGCGACCCTAAAAGTATATAAATTATTGATCGACTCGATAATATGGGCCATTCTTGGCATGCCCACCCATCCATGCCTCCGTCTATTCAAATTCCGATAGCTGACAATCCCATGGCAGTCGGTTGTAGGCACCGGATTGACCCGATGGTACCCTTCATCGGCAAGTGCTGCCACCTCAGTGTACGTGTTCGCCTTTTTTCGTCATGGGAGAGGCACATCCCGGAGTGGCTTCTCCGCACACTTCTGGTCCATGCCGGGATAGAAAAGAATCCCGGACCCTGGTTCTGTTCGGTTTGCCAGAACCGCCTCCATCATCGGTCGGTGTGGGTGAGGTGGAACCGCTGCATGAAGTGGGTACATTTACGATCTTATTCTGGACTCACTTCACTACAGGAGTATAGTCATACAGGATAAGTTGCAAGGTGCTGCACGAACATAGCCAGCAGTGGGTCACAAGCGTTCTCGTCGTCGGACTTTGTTACCCCCCGATCTCTCCCGTGCGACAATATACGCAACGGCAGCATCCCAGCCCCAATATTGCCAGGCTAGTGCCGGGTAGTGTAACTTTTTTGCAAGAAAACTGCAACGGTCTCCATGGCAAGATCGATGAGATTGTGGATTTTATGAGTCGGAAGAATATATCGGTCGCAGCGATCCAGAGGACAAAGCTGACCAACAACTGCAGCTTGCACAGTTGTCACAGATACAATATGCTACGTAAGGATCGCTCAAGGAATCGAGGTGAGGAATTGGCCTTCGTGATACACCATTCCGTTCAATATGGACCCATCTCGCCTTCGCCTGTCGCTAGTGACTTGGAGTGCATGGAGATTGCAGTCAGACCCGCTACTGCCGAGATGGAGCTATACAACGTGTACATATCGCCGGTTATTAGCTGTGTCTCAATTAATGGCCATGCATACAACCCCGATATAAACGGTTTACTATCTGGCCATAATCGTTGGGTTTAGGGGACTTTAATGCGCATCACATTTCATGGCATTCTCCCTTAGATAACAACCAGAGTGGCATGATATGGCGAATGACGATGCCCCACTAGGATTACGAGGAAGTGCAACAGCTCGCCAGACATTTCTCCTGATCTCCCGAATAACGTATCCTGACAAGCCGTCATCTCTTTGGTGTCAGACCACTTCCCCATAATTCCCACCATCGAACGACCACACGACTTCATAACCTCTGAGCCCCGCACGTTTATCAATCATAAGAAGGCCTATTGGGCTGGCTTCATAGAGTATACCAATCGCCACTTCAGTGAACTGCCACCCCCCTTCGATATGCTGATTGCCAAGAAGAAATTCCGAGACATCATTAATGCAGCAGCCGCTCGCTTTATACCAGCCGAATACACCAAGTGCGGCCCAATTTCCCGACTCAGGCAATGGAACTCACAGACGAGTGTGATGGGATTCGTTGTATGGACCCCACTTACCCCAGAATCAGGGAGCCGAATTTGGAAATAAACAGGGTAGTCAACGAACATAAGCGGAATTTGTGGCTGGAACACTTGGAGCAACGTAATTTAGACACCGGTTTAGGCAAGCTGTGGTCTAGTGTTAAGTCACTCTCGAACCCCGGTAGACGGGATGACTGGACCTCATTCACTTTTGGCTGAGTAGCCATGACTGATCCGAAGAGATGCGCCGAGAGTGACAGGGCAAGAAGGTGAACCATTCGCCGCATCCGTGGTCTCCGAGCCATCACAATTTACTGTGGGCGAAGTTACGAATGTCATCAATGGCGCCAAATCATCCAAGGCGTTCGGCCCCGACTGAAGCTCTACATTGATGTTGAAGAATCTGGATTTACCTGGTGTTGAGTACCTTACTACTGTCCTCAATCTGTCTTTGAACACTCTTATAGTATCCGATGTCTGGAAAATGGGCAGAGTGATCCCGCTAATGAAGCCTGGAAAGGACACGAGTTTGGGGGAGTCGTACGGACCGATCTCCCTTCTCTCACCAGTGGCAAAGACGCTTGAGGCATTACTCCTCCCGAGCCTCGTAGGAGTATTTCCATTTGCCGAGTACAATCAGGGATTTCGAAGACTACATAGCACAACAACTGCTTTGCATGCCATCGCCGCACATAGTTGCCGTGGCTTCAATCAGCCCAGGCCATGTGATGGAACGGTCCTCTGGACCTATCGAAGGCATGAGGACATCGCCAACACGTCCCTCCAGCCAGGCCTGAAACGCTGGGTCGCGAATTATCTGTGTGGTCGCCAGTCATTTGTGGAATTTAGGGATAGGAAGTCGAAGCACCGTAGAGTGAAACAGGGAGTTTCCCAAGGTGGGGTGATATCGCCGACACTGTTTAACCTCTACCTATCCTCCATTCCACCCCCTCCAGACGGCATAGAGATCGTATAATATGCGAACGATTGTACGATCATGGCTTGAGGCATCCCACCCATTGATGACATCTGCGATAGTTTGAACGCCCATTTCAACGAACTTGCCTCATATTTCTGAAGATATCTGTCTCCAAATTTTCAGCCACATTGTACAAATACGCGTGAGGTGAATACTGAGCTGACTGTGATGGTCGTTGGAGAAATGATTCGTCTCATTTGACAGCTCTTACACATTCTCCCCACATGCCACAGCAATTTGTGATACAGTCAAAAGTAGAACAAGGTTCTCAAGTCACTTGCTGGCAGCACTTGGGGTGCAGACGAAGAAACCTTGTTGACCACGCACAGAGCAATTGGCCGGTCTGTGGTAAGTTATGCAGCGCCAGTGTGGTCTCGTCAGCTTTGTGACACGCAGTGGAATATTATTCAGATCTGTCAGAATGCCGCCCTCCGAACTGCGACGGGCTGTCTGCTCAGTTATCATGTGGACCACCTCCATCAGGAGACAAAGATCCTACCAGTGCGAAGACATAACTACATGCTGTCTAAGCAATACCTTATATATTATTAATATTCACCGCCCAGAAGCTTTAAGGTAATCTAGAGCGTGAGGTCCAGCGCTACAAGAGAGAACCTTTAGATCAAGCGGCATATCAAGCAGGTCTGGACAATATTCATGCAAACACGGTAGCAGATGCGGTAAAAGGTAATCTAGAGCGTGAGGTTCAGCGCTACAAGAAAGAACCTCTAGATCAAGCGGCATATCAAGCAGGTCTGGTCAACATTCATGCAAACACGGTAGCAGATGCGGTAAATGGCTACCGGGTGAATGTAGACCTTGGAGAACGACCGTCTCCCATTGCAAATGCAAATTGCAAATTTTGCCCATGATCATTCCACTAAGCAACAGGGGCAAACTTCTCACATATCAATGAGTGCAGTCCGATTCAAGTTTAAGCTCAATGATAAGTGGCCTCCTTTTTATAGCCGAGTCCGAACGGCGTGCCGACACCGCTTTGGAGAGAAGTTTTACATGGAATAGTACCTCACAAATGTTGTCAGCATTAAGAGGGGAAAATCACCGCTGCAAATTTTTTCTAATAGTCTCACCAGGATTCGAGCCCAGGCTTTCAGCGTCAAAGGCGGACATGCTAACTTCTGCGCTACGGTGGCCTCTTCCGTCTCCCATTGCACCTGAAGAAATAGACCTACCCCGGCAAACCAAAGTAGTTCTGGCTCAATTACGTTCCGGCAGATGTAGCCACCTCAACTCCTACAGGTCAAGGATTGATGCCGACGTGCACGATGGGACCAGGGACCGCACGATACACGTGCTGACTAGCCAGACCCACTCGACTCAGATCCCTTAGTCGCAGAGTTCTTGGGTCTTGATACTCAACAGAATCAAGCAGACGAAAGATAGAATAGAACAAACTGCAACAACAACAACGATATCTGTCGATCTCTTAGCGGCTTGAAACTTTGCACAGTTACTTCTTTTGAAGGTCGTTGAATATTACATAGGGTTTAGATATGAATAAAGCTCCCAAATAAAGTGACGCTTGAGACGCTAAAATGGATATAATGCTGATATAATGTTCCTAAATTACTTAGATCCTGCACTTAATGGAGTTAAATCTTTTTTTTAATATCTCTAAACCACTGTGCGTTACCAAAGTATTTTGTAGCGACAAAAATTGTTTTCCATTCGACCTAGGAATACAATTGCCATTGCATATTTGTTGTGTTTCCATTTTTCAAACTAGAAAATTGAAATGTTTTATTTACCCCCACCATGCCAGCAGGCTGTGGTGTTTCGACAACGGCCATACCGGAAAACGGAAATGAATAAAATTCACAGAGAATAAAAAAAAAACAAACAAAAAACGTTATTGAGATTTAAATCGGATTTGTTTTGTCACAAACTGCAATTTATTGTGTATTGCCGCTTATAGCAATGCTGGCACATATTGATTTTTTACAAAGCATTTTTCCCTCTTTGATTTGGAAAATTTGTCATGTTTAGAATGAAAACCCATTTTGGGCAACAAAAAAATATCCTACATTCTCCATTCTATTGTTTTTCTTTTCAGATTTTAACAATGATGGAAAACCGGACAATATCACTTTTATGATAAAACGCATTAAAGTCCATAACAATAATGCGGTCAAGGATCCCTCGTATCGCTTTCCTGGAAATTATGGTGTGGAGAAATTTTTGGAATTATTTTCGGGTAAGTTTTGTAGCTGAAAGAAAACTGTTTGAAGTATTAATTCATTGTGGAATGGTTTATAATTTTTCTACCTGTTTGGTTTGCCCTTAGTTAACGAAATGCATTAAAACGAGTTTCTATGGGGATTTTTTAATTCTCATAAAACTGCTTGTAGGACATCAAACTTTGTAGGCTAAGTTAGGTGCATGAGCAGTAGTAGTTTACTGAAGAGATGAGAGTAGTTTACTAGAAGTCTAGTTTTGGCCTATGGTGAAGTTTAGAAAGATTTTGAGAAAAAAGTGATACCTTCACTTGTGGTGATTTCGATTGAAATACACGAAAGAAAATTGTGCAAATATTGCCGCAAGAGCTTTAAGTGTTGCACTTTTCAGATTTTCAATCGAAGATGTTCATATTTGGAACTTAAAAAAAACATTAATGGAATAATTTTTGTTTGTTTCTCTTTCGAGACGAGCTGAGATGCAAATGGAAAAGGAAAGCCAAAGATAGCATCACACACCAACCACTATGGGACGCATTTCGTCTTTGGTTAGAAGACTTTTCAACCATATTAGGTGTGATGGCTTCAAGGGCCGTGCGTTGGTATGTTGTATTTGAATCGTATTAATAGCGAAAACACATCTATGATACAATTACCACATTAACCAAGCTCGACAACCCTGCTTATTAGCTGTAGTTTTTCCAATGCATATATTTTTGTGTAATGACAGACATTCTATCTGTATCAAATTACACTTCTTCCGTACTACACATGATTTTGTTCATCTGTTGGAAGTTGTATTGATGGCTTCGAACTTCCAACATATGATTGATCAAATAAAGCTTACGGCTATCCTTTTATTGCCAATTAAACTTAACCAACAGTCTTTTATTTCTCCTGTTTTCTATTTCTTTTGGTTTCTTTAGAGACGGGATTCTTAATTGCCACTCCTAATATTTACGTCTGACAGGTGCCAGTTCCATCTTTCTCGGGTTTGTCCTCAACCCACAAATCGTCGCCCAACTTAATAGTCTTTTAGAATGACATTTTCATGGTCTCACTAAGCGTCGACAGAGATTTGTTTAGGATGTCACTGTAGCTCAGTGGTAAGCATGTCCGCCATTGACGCTGAACGCCGACGAAAACATCAGCGATAGTTATTCCTTCCTATTTGCAATATTTGTGAGGCGGTTACCTTAGGCCATCGGCTTTAACTTGTATCGGAGAGGACTCATTGTGATGTATCCCCTTAATGGAAAATTGAAAGACTTTAACACGAGCGCTTCCGGAGATGTGAGGGTCAAGTGCCATTGCCAGTGTTGGATTCGAATTCCAGAAGTCGAATTCGACAAGAGGTGGTTATCCCCTCCTAACGCTGGCGAAATTTTTAGGGCGGTTAGATAATCGGCTTTAACTTGCATCAGAGAGCACTCATTGATATGAGACATGTATCGCCGCTATTCCTTAATGGAAAATTTTAACTATTTAACACGAGCGCCCTGGTAGCTGTGCTGGTCGAGCTCTCATTGCCAGTGTTGGATTCGAATTCCACAAGAGGCTCTGGACTTTCGCTTCTACAATGTACACACATTGTTTAAGTGTGTTGTGGGAATTGCGTTTATTGATATTTGCTTTAAATTTCTCGATGTCACAGTCAGGTGAAAAATCATTTCCACATACGAACCGAATTATTTCTGTAGAGCATGGTCACGTAAGCTGGCCAATCAATTACAAACGTTTATGAGTTCCTGGAAAGTCTAGTATTTCTGACGAACGAATGAATACACATGATAGAAATTGATGTCATTAGCAAGTGAGTGGACTGCATTCGTAGTATGATCCAACATCATTGAACATAAGAAAGAGAGTACCTGGGTACCGGGCCACAGAGATATCCCTGGGAATTGTAAAGCGGACGAGCTTGCGAGACTTTGGGTATGGCTTTAGCGACATGTAAGCTAAGTTTTCAGGACCAGCCCCGAAGTACAACGAAGAATAATAGACGGCAACAAAGAGGAAGCTGTGAGTATTCCAAAACTATGTGACCTAACCTAAAGTTGGAGTTGGAGAGGTATACCGCTTTGCTGTGATTGGCTTCAACAGATATCTCAGTCATTGTGTCCGTCATGACAGGTCACTATCTAATCGTTAAATATGCTGACAGACTGAAAGTTGCCAGCAATGACTTTTGCAGAAGCTGTGAGGACATCAAAGAAAAAGAAACTATAGAACACCTTCTGTGTGTGGGTCCCGCACTAGCACTTTAGGTTCTCATTTCTTCTGATTCAGCGGATGTGAACATTCGCAAGTAAATGGGCTTTTAAAAGCGATCTACAATAGATAGTTCAACGGTAGGAATTAGAAGGCATCTTCCTTCCTCTGTTCCTGTGGTATCACAATGCACGAAAACGCCTAAGTGAGTCTGATGGCAGACTGCCACTTAAACCTAACCTATATGTTGGTTTGCAAAGAGTGCCTATCAAAGACAAATTTGTACTCTGGGTTGTTGAGATTCGAAATAAATTGTTGCAGGAAAATTAACAACTTTCGTAGTTGTTTTTTTCAACCAAAGTTGTTGTTTTTCAAAATTATTTTTATTTTTGATTTCAGGATACATTTTTATGCCCTCCACCATTGGTTTGGAGGTTACCGTAGCGCAGAGGTTAGCATGTCCGCCTATGACGCTGAACCGTGGTGTTCCCCTCCTAATGCTGGCAACATTTTTGAAATACTATGCCATGTAAAAACTTCTCTCCAAAGAGGTGTCGCACTGCGGAGGCCCCTTATCATTGAGCTTAATCTTGAATCGGATGGTGCTCATTAATATGTGAGAAGTTTGCCGTGTTCATTAATGGAATGTTCATGGGCAAATTTGCATTACCATTGGATGGGGGTATACTAATTCCATCATTCTATTTGTAACTCATCGACGTATTGATCAGAGACCCTAGAAAATCGATATGTTTTGAATCTTCTTGACATTCAAAGTCGATTCGGCCATATCCATCTGTTTGTCTGTCCAAAGCTTTTTTACATTCGAAGGGGATAAAGCTAGACACTTGCAGATATACTTTTTATATATTGTATTCAGGTTGGTCTATAGGTCCTATATAAATATGAAATTCGTAACTAGAAAAAAAACTTTTTGAGTGGTTTTCAGCTGTTTTTAATTTTAATAAATTGAGACACTTATTACTGTGCAGCAGTACTTATTGAGTTATATCATCATAAAGAAAATTATTTCGGTAGGCTAGAGGATGCGTGCAAGACTACCAAACGTGAGATCATGAGTTCAATCCTCTGCGGCACCAAAATTATTAAAATTTGTTTTTAAGCGTTATAGTAGAGAGAGTGACGTGAATTTGGTCTATAGGCCCTTTATAAGTTGATCTTTCGATTTAGTTTCTTGAGCCTTATTCGATTTGGCTGAACTTTTCAACGTGGTGCTTTGTTTTGATATCTATTTTAACAGTCAAGACAAAACCGATCTCCTTTTTAAAAGAAAAATTGAGTGGCTGCTAAATAAGATTCATCTCGACCGATCGAAACTCACTTTTGCTCATGCATTATTATTTAAATTTCTTGAATTGTGCCCTTTTTTCTTAAAGACCCAAGACTAAGTTGATTGAAAGATTCATAAAATCAATCAATTCGGTTCTGTTTGCATATAGGGCTGTTTCTTGGTTCATTTGCCTTAAAACATAACAACCAAGGTGATAAGTTTTAAATTTAAACTTGGTATGCTTTAAAAAAACAAATACACACTTCCAAAATCCACCTCAAACCAAAATCAAGGTGAACAGTATGAATGTCCTTCGCTGGTGCATAATAAAATACACACACACACACACAGTTACTCACACAACCATTCTCTTCATTTGTCATTTAAATGCAAGCATCCGTGAAATGTTGTTGCAGTTGTTAAGCGCATGGATGCACATTAAAACATTGCTGCAACGACTCTTTGCCGATTCTCCCGCCTTCGCCCAAAATGAGCGTGCGGATAAAACAATTCAATTCAATAGGTAGTGGGGCAACCATTATGGCTGTGTTGGTTGACTCAGTCCCTGGCCAACAAACTGTCGATGGATAATGTCAAGTACACTGTGAAAATCATTACCACTTCCGAATTAGTTTGTCGCACTTGTGTGGCTTTTGAAAACATATATTTTGGTTTTCCACAAATCTAGTTTATTATTTGGGCATGCCAATGTCTACATAGAGGACCAAGTCATAATCAACAGAACACCCAACAAATGATGGTTTCACCATAGTGGCAATGAATGTTTTTTCCGTTCAGAATTTCTAGCATGATCCAAAAGTTTTGCGGTACGTGTGCTCTTAAATTAACGCGCAAATACCACATGAATTTTAAATTATATGGCATATGATATGGTGGCAATAATAACTTTTTTTTTCGGTTTTAATGCCCTGTGTTATATGCTGGGGGCCATAAGCCATCATTTGACAATGGACATATTTTATTTAAAATCTTTTTTACACACAAAAATAAATTAAAACTACATTTGCGTTATGTGGTAGTAGTAGTAGTAGTGGTATTCTTCATTTCATAATTTAAAAATCACAAAGTTCGTTGCAATATATGTAAATTAAGTTTTGAAATAAACACAAGCAAAAAGGCATTAAGTTCGGCCGGGCCGAACTTGGGATACCCACCACCTTGAGGATATATGTAAACCGCCTTTTGTCACAATCCGATGAAAAATGCATAACTTAAGCTCCTAAATTCGACACGGACATTGATTTCAGCGAAATCGGGTAAAAATAAAGCTTTTATGGGCGTCAGACCCTTTATCGGGAGATCGGTCTATATGGCAGCTATATCTAAATATAGTCCGATCAGAACCATACTCAGCGAAATTGGGCAATAAATAAAGCTTCTATGGGCTTCAAACCCTTTATCGGCAGATCGGTCTTTATGGCAGCTATATCTAAATATAGTCAGATCTGAACTATATTTGGGTGAGATGTTGATAGGCCTAAAACTACTCACTGTTTTACATTTCAGCGAAATTGGATAAAAAATAAAGTTTTTATGGGCTTCAGACACTTTATCGGGATATCAGTTTATATGGCAGCTATATTTTAATATAGTCCTATCTGAATCATAAAGGGTGATTTTTTTGAGGTTAGGATTTTCATGCATTAGTATTTGACAGATCACGTGGGATTTCAGACATGGTGTCAAAGAGAAAGATGCTCAGTATGCTTCGACATTTCATCATGAATAGACTTACTAACGAGCAACGCTTGCAAATCATTGAATTTTATTACCAAAATCAGTGTTCGGTTCGAAATGTGTTCAAATTTTGACAAATTTTGTTCAGCGATGAGGCTCATTTCTGGTTGAATGGCTACGTAAATAAGCAAAATTGCCGCATTTGGAGTGAAAATGCACTGTTTGGTGTGGTTTGTACGCTGGTGGAATCATTGGACCGTATTTTTTCAAAGATGCTGTTGGACGCAACGTTACGGTGAATGAACACATTTCGAACCGAACACTGATTTTGGTAATAAAATTCAATGATTTTCAAGCGTTGCTCGTTAGTAAGTCTATTCATGATGAAATGTCAAAGCATACTGAGCATCTTTCTCTTTGACACCATGTCTGAAATCCCACGTGATCTGTCAAATACTAATGCATGAAAATCCTAACCTCAAAAAAATCACCCTTTACTTAGGTCAGATGTCGGGAAGCATAAAATAGCCCACTGTTTCAAATTTCAGCGAAATCGGTTAAAAAATAAAGCTTTTATGGGCTTCAGACCCTCAATCGGCAGATCGGTCTATATGGCAGCTATATCTAAATATAGTTCGATCCGAACCATATTTAGGTTCGAAGTTGAGAGGTCTGAAACTACTCACTATTTCAAATTTCAGCGAAATCGGTTTACAAATAAAGCTTTTATGGGCTTGAGACCCTTTATCGGCAGATTGGCCTATATGGCAGCTATATCTAAATATAGTCCGATCAGAACCATACCTAAGTCAGATGTCGGAAGGTTTAAAATAGCCCACTATTTAAAATTTCTGCGAAATCGGTTAAAAAACAAAGCTTTTATGGGCTTCAGACCCTTTATCGGCAGATCGGTCTATATGGCAGCTATATCTAAATATCGTCCGTTCTGAACTATATTTGGGTCAGATGTCGGAAGGCCAAAAACTACTAACTCTTTCAAATTTCAGCAAAATCGGATGAAAAATTAAGTTTTTATGGGCATTAGACCCTTTATCGGAAAATCGGTCTTTATCCAAATAGGGTCGATTTGACCCGTTCAAGAACGTAACCAGCGTTCATCAAGAAGACGTATCTCTGCCAAATTTCAGCCCAATATCTCAACTTTTGAAGGCTGTAGAGTGATTACAACAGACGGACGGACAGGCGGATAGGCGGACACACGGACATCGTTAAATCGTCTTAGAATTTTACAACGATCCGAAATACAATATATATACTTTGTGGAGTCGAAAATTGATTTCGATGTGTTGCAAACGGAATGACGAAATGATTATACCCCCTATCCTACGATGGTGGGTATAATATGATTAGCATATTGATATTGCTTATGGCAATGGCCTACTATTCAAATATTATATTTCTGTGAATGCGAAGATATGTTTCTTTTTCAAAGAAAATGTATTTAAAAGTTACTGAAATCTTAATTAATCATACGTATAGATCGTATAACATTGTTTACATATATTAATTTAAAATAAAAAAACATTCTAGTTTCAAATTCATTTCATATTAACAAAAATATTTACTTGCTTTGTAAAGCAATAATAAACTTGAAGCAATCATTGTTGTGTCTATGTGTGTGTGTGTGTGTGTTTGGCCTTCATCAAAGCTAGACTCCTTTATGCACATTTACATACCCATTAAGCTTTATAATTTAAAAATCATGGCAATATTAAAACGAAATAATAACAATGACAATTTCAGTTTTAAATATTTATGGTGGTATTCATTATGAGAGACAGAAGGTGTACACTCCCAATAAATGTTCATGGCCATGGCAAAGAATGCCTTTGAATGGTCATCATATGCATACAACTCACACACGCATACTTATGTATGTCATGTGCACTTATGTGCTTAAGCAGATATTTAAAACTCATTTGTGTGTGGGACGTAGTCGTGTGCGTGTGCGTGTGTATTTTCATTAAACACCTTAAATTCTACTATAAATCCCTTAAATGTCTCTCTTACATTTCATGTCATTGGCCACTTACGATTGGCTTTTTATGCTGTCTATCCTTGAGGGATTTTATGTTATTCGCAGCTTACTTCCTTTCGGTTGCTCCATTTCTTCTTCCTCTTCGTTTGTTTGTTTACTTATGTGCATATCTAAGTATGTGTTTATGTTCAATTTCGATGCCCTTATGTTTTATGTCTTATGTGTTTTTTGCAGAGGAGGATTATGATGCTTTCTGTTTGGCTTACATGTTCACCTATCGGGACTTTGAAATGGGCACACTGGGTCTGGCCTGGACAGGAGATTTGAAAAATGCTGGTGGAGTTTGTGAAAAAAATGGGGTAAGTAAGAGTTTCCTTCAGCAACCATTAGCCGAGGAAAAAACGCCATGAGAATTGGCTAAAACAATGGCTCTCCAGGTACTAAATTTTAATAATGCTACTTGTAAATAAATAATGCTGGAAGAGCGTATGAAGAACAGTCCATCAGTAATAAAACAAAAATTTTGAGAATAAGAATAAAAAGAATATCATAGTCAAGGTCTCAGTTATTATATTTCTAATATTTTATTTTATTTGCGATTTCATATGCCTGTGGACATGTTTAAGTTAAAACAAGTAAAAGCGTGCTAAGTTCGGCCGGGCTGAATCTTATATACCCTCCACCATGGATCGCTTTTGTCGAGCTCTTTTCCCGGTATCTCTTTTTAGGCAAACAAAGGATAAAAGAAAAGAATTGCTTTGTTAATGGAACTGTATCAAGTTATGGTTCATTTCCGACCATAATTGAATTGAATATTGGAGACCATAGTAAAAGTCATTGTGTAAAATTTCAGCCAAATCTAGTAAGAATTGGGCCCTTTAGGGGCTGAAGAAGTAAAATAGGGGGATCGGTTTATAGGGAAGCTGTATCAGGCTATAAACTGATTCAGACCATGTTCGACACGTATCTTAAGGGTCATGAGAAAAGGCGTTGTACAAAATTTCAGCCAAATCGGATAATAATTGCGCCCTCCAGTGGCTCAAAAAGTCACGACCCCAGATCGGTTTATATGGCAGCTATATCAGGTTAAGGACCGTTTTGAACCATACTTAGCACAGTTGTTGAAAATCATAGCAAAACACCTCTTGCAAGGAATTACAAATAGAATGACGAAATAAGTGTACCCCTATTCTATGATGGAGGGTATAAAAATATTCAGTATTCGTAAATATAGGTGGCCACTGGTGATTGTACCTCATACGTTCATTAGAGTGTCCCAAAAAAACAAACATTATTTTTATCAAAACGCATACCCTCCATTTGTTTCCCCTTGGTCCCAATAGATAAAATACGAAATATTATGGCAGTCGGTCAAAATTAACCCGTGCCGGTAGTATCCCTTATGCAAAAAAAAAACAAACATATCCTTTATACAATAGCGTTGGGCAGTCCAACTCCAATATAATAGTGAAATATTTTGTAGCATACTTTCAGGGTCAACGGCACATTTCATATACTAACTAGAGGTGGCAAAATATCGATGGTAAAATCGATATTTTATATTGAAGATTAATATCAATTGAGATTTTTGCCATCGATACCAGTGATGCCAACACTTTACCAACAAAAAGCGTAATAAAAATTGTTGAAAGGGAAAAAAGAGTAAAATTTTCTTGGTTTTTTGAAAAATTTTGCAAGTAAGTGTATATTTCCAGGAAAAAATTTGCTATTATAGGATTATTCTTGAATAAGTAAAAAAACGAGAAGAAAATCACGAGTGAACGTTTTCGTTTGGCTCTAGACGGTATCTTTTCAGGTTTTTGGTAACCTAAAAGCATCAAATCAAGTGCATAGTATTGGCAATAATATTGGCAATGTAAAATTGAAAAAAAACAATCCTATCCTGAATTCATCTCGATTATAATACCCTTTCTCAATCGTCCTGAAGTTTTGCACTATGATTTCTGTAATGTCCTCAACACCTGAACCAATCTTTTAGTTTCTGCCAACAAAGAGAAACCATGCAAAGATTTTAACATGGTCTGGCCGAAATTATCACATTTGTACTCGTTGACATAGTTCCTTTTGTTTAAATTTTATTAGTAATAAAAGTTAACTAGCAATAGAAATGTATAGCGTCTTCTCTTTTTTTTTTCTTTTAAAATATAAGGAATAGGAAAATAAGATTGTATCGATAATATCGATATTTTCTTTTAATATCGAAAATATTGATTGCTGCTATTAAAGATAGTTTACCAGCTCTAATAGTCAATGTTCCATAATATATGCAGGGTCAAAAATACTTAGGATTTTTCTAAGAGACTATGGCCACATTTCAACAAAACCCAATAGGAATAATTCTATGAGCTCGGTCCCAAAAATAGCCTGCTTAATAAAGAAAAGGACAACAAGTTTTAGAATACTTATTTTTTCCATTTCGCAACATTATCTTTTTAAGTTCGATAAATTTTTTCCATCGATTTTCGATAGCTTCAATATCCTGTTTGTAGCAAGAACTGTCTCCTTAAAAAATCATCAACCGCAACTCCCACCTCTTCATTACAGGCAAATCCGAGGTAGCTAATTCTGGGGAATACAGTTCTTGCAAAAGCAATTCGAACATCAGTTCATAGATATTTGCCACCAATCAATTTTAAGCTCAACGATAAGCACTGTAGATCATCTGAGTGTCTATTCGATGAGTGCTAACCAATGGTCCACTCATGCGAAACCATTCCGTTTTATTATCCTCACAAATTAGGAGAGTTCCCAGACGAACATGTGCTAGATCAACGAGATCGGAGAAAACCCGGCTCCCTAAGATGGAAGCCTGCGCCTACGCAGTTCCGAACATGAGAAGAGGAAGTGCTCGATCTTTTCCTCCTGCTTATCATGACAGCTTCAGCAGTAATCATTATGGGGAATTCCCATCTGCGTAGCCTTTGGGCCAATCGCACAGTGCCCGGTTATTGCTCCTCTAATAGTACTTAGCGATCTCTTATCAAAAGCCAGTAGTTCCTTCGTACTCCTCCATTCAAAGGTAGGGCAGAGTGTCCTGGCAGTTCGCCATGCATGAAAAGACTCCCACCTCGCCACCGTCTAGGCATTTGCCACCGCCTTGGCACTTGCCACCGCCTTGGCACTTGCCACTGCCTTGGCACTTGCCTCCGCCTTGGAACTTACCACCATCTCTATTATTTTCAGTAGTTCGACAAGTGACACATTTGATAGTCCAGCGATTGGTTTGTTGCCAGTGGCAGAACCATTCCTGATATATTCGCCCGTCTTCTTGTTTCCAGGAATATAATCCTGTCCGGGATCCTCAGCTAGAACTATATCGTGATCCCGAAGTCTATTTAGGTGTTCCAAACATTCCACCACGCACTTCGACCTCAATGTTCTTGAACCCAAGGCCTTGAGGGTCGCCATATTGTCCACATTAATCCGTAAATCCCTTCCCAGAATATCTTTTGAGGCGCCATTATGGCTTTATGTCAGAACTCCACCTAAAAGACCGTACATTCGTCTGGCAGTCTCACTGACATACTGATATTAAGTGTCTCGGAGTATACCCCCCATCCTGTACCTGACTCCACTTTGGGGACATCTGTGAAGACCAAGGTGTCATTCTCTTCAAACATACGGGAAGATCCCTTCTCGAATCCGTCTCAGTCCCAGGTAATCTGAATCTCTCTCCAGAGCGGGAGACTCTCTCTGTGTCACAGTGGCCTCACTAACACCAGGCGTTTATTTTCATCCATGGGCGTGGATTTTCATGTTCGGCCTGCGCCAATTAAGCGCTTTTTTGTTTGTATTTTGGACTTCAAGAAGAATAACCTTGAAAATCACTAAGAAGTAGAAGGCAATGTTGACACATGAAGAAATGTTAAACAACAGAAGGGATTAGCTTTTGGTAGCCAAATTAAACCTCCTCAGTCCAATTGTGGATTTAATTGCAAGGCTACAAAATAACATTGTATGAACTGCAGGTCCAACAGAAGGGAGGTTAGGGCGCAACACTATTGTACTGGTGACTCGCCCTGCCCGGTATTAAACTTCTACACAGGGATGTTTTACCTGTGATCAAATCCATTTGTTATCTGGCAATTTCTTTTGACTAATCATTAAAAAAAAACATAATTACTTGTGATGTTCATTCCCTTAGTCAAATTAGCTCAACTCCCTCCCCCTTTGGGAGAAACAATAATGGCAATGAAAAAACGTCTCGAAAGAGAAACAAACAAAAATTGTAAAATTTAATGATCTTCGCCCTAACAGGCAAAAAAAACTTGAAAAGTATTTAAAATTACGAATACAAATCGTGATGTCACTCATACCTCTAATTGGACATTGAAAAAGTTTACTTCAAATAATAAAACAACAAAAATTCAATGAAATCAAAATCCTTTGAAAAAATATTTAAAAAATTGCAATTTTACAATTTAAGGAAAAATCACTTAAAGTAGAATATAATGGATAATTTTTGCCAACTCCTACAACCAAAATAAAATTCGTTCCAAGAAATTTTTTGCTTTAAAAGTAAAAATCCCCGTACAATAACACTTCTCTTCGTTATATGGCATTGATAAAATGCAACGGAAAAGCAATAAAAAAATCCCACATAAAGATCAGCAATATTCACATGAACTTGAAAAATCATTATGACCTTTTTGCTCTTGCACAAACACATACCCAAAATGGTGGACGATGTCAAGCCCCTATACAGACATGGGTGCGATTTTACCAAAATGGCCATATAACATAGAACGGAAAATGAGCAAAAAAACAATGGCGACAATATATGGTCAAAATGGTGGCTCACACCGTTCATTCGTTCGTACGTTCGTTGAAATGACAGGCAAGGACAAAAAAAAACAAAAAACCATAAACAATGAAAACGACAACAACCATCTCCGTTGGTAGTTTCAAGTCAAACACACACACACACACATATCTTCATTTTATTCATTTCCTGTATGTCCTGTAGTGTTTACAATTTTCTATAGACCTTGTAGGTTGTGTGGGTGTACGTTGAGTGTGGGCTATGTATGAGAGTGACAATGGCCATGTTTAATGCATTGAAAGGGATACCCCGAAACCGAGAAACAGCACAACATCCACAAAATACTCCCATTAGCTTGAACTCCCATAAAGTTGGAAAGTTGTTTTGGTTCTTGTTTTTCCGAATAAAAGCAAAAACTTTGAACCGGTAATGGAACATACAATTGAAAAGAGTTCTTCTTTGGGTTTGACTCGCCCCGGGAAACAGGAAGAGCCCACGAAAAACATAAACTCTCACACAGCCATTCAACACAAACTGAAAGGTTATAAAGAATATAGCAAATGTAAGGGGTGAAAAAACTTTAGCGAATTACATTTATTATCGTGTTTCAACATAAACCATAAAGCAAGACAAATGCAACTTATTGTCCCTGTGACTATTGAAGGTTAAATTTATGTTTTGAAAGGATTTATTTTGAATTTTTTTAAGATGACCGAAGATTCGCTTAAATTTATTGTTAGCCAACT
This sequence comes from Stomoxys calcitrans, assembly GCF_963082655.1. Classification (NCBI taxonomy): domain Eukaryota; kingdom Metazoa; phylum Arthropoda; class Insecta; order Diptera; family Muscidae; genus Stomoxys; species Stomoxys calcitrans. Next base: position 11,554,285 of record NC_081553.1, read on the forward strand.
TTTCAAATTAAAAGGTAATTCAAAATTCATCATACGTACAGGTGGATTACAATATTTTTAAATACTCATAGCTCAAGAAGTTTGAGATTAAATGTTGTAGCATGCTTTTAGGATGGCATTTCATTATAAATAGAGAGCGGATACATATGCAAATGCATATATTTTTTGGACATCGGAAAAAAAATTTGAAAACACAGAAATTCGTTTCATCAAATGTAGGTTTAGAAAACGCAAAGAAGTTTTTGCATATTTTATGCAAACTGCATATATTGCATATGTTTCCATATTTTGCATATTTTGGCATATTATTTGCATATTTTGCATATCTTTTGCATATTTGTTGACTAAAAAACGGCAGCTATCAAAGATGGCTTAACCGATTAAAGCTTATTTTGTATGTTCCCTTATAATTACTCAAAAATGTGAATCTGGTGGTTAGTTTGGGGTAAAGCTATTGGGTGAACGGCTTAACCCAAAAGGACCTTGGTCAGCCAAATCGGGTAAAAAATAGAGCTTTTATGGCCTTAAAACCTTAAATCGGGAAATCGGTTTATATAGGAGCTGTACTAAGATATAAACCGATCTGAACAATATTAGGCACAGATATCTGGGATCCAAACACAACTCGTTGTACCAAATTTCAGCCAAATCGAATAATAAATACGGCTTTTATGGGCTTAAAACCTTAAATCGGGAAGTCGGTCTATATGGGAGCTATGCTAAGATATAGACCGATCTGAACCATATTAGACACAAATAACTGGGATCTAAACACAACTCGTTATGCCAAATTTCAGCCAAATCGGGTAATAAATACGGATTTTATGAACTTAAAACCTTAAGGTCGGTCTATATGAGACCTATGTTAATATATATACCGATATGAACAACAATCGGCACAAATACCTGGGGTATAAACACAACTCGTTGTGCCAAATTTCAGCCAAATCGGATAATAAAAGTGGCTTTTATAGGCCTAAGACCCTAAATCTGGCGACCGGTACAAATTTGGACCTAGTAGGTACATAGGATACAATTAGAAGAAAATGGGTTCAAAGAGGATATTCACACACCCACGAAAGTACTTAGAACCCAAACCATTAAATCATTTAAGGTTCCAAACGTATCTATTTTGGTTCGTACATCACACATCATCACACCAAATAATGCCTAAATACAAATTTTGGTCAAAATCTGTCCATAAACAAAAAGTGCATATATATCCGCTCTCTAATTATGACAAAGCTTTTCAGAGCCTAATTGTTGTAGGAAAATAATTATATGAAAAAATGCTTAACATAAAATATTAAACATATCTCATATCTCATAGCTCTGCCAAATTTCATTAAAATCGGTTCAGATTTGAATATAACTCCCATATAAAGATATCATCCGATTTTCAATCATTGGGCTGTAGTGACCAGTGCTGTCGGAGTTGAGTAAATTTTTCTGGAGTTTCTTCAATTAAGGCATGCGAAAACCGATCAATGACATATGAAATGCTCCAACGTCTGAGCATTTCATATGTCACTGATCGGTTTTCGCGGCTAAAAGACATCGGTTCTCAGGTTGGGAAACAATACCAGACATGAACCAACTTAGGGGAATGGTATGGAAAACAATTAAGAATTTTATAAGCAGCATGGAATTCCAAATTTAAAATTTTCTTTTTCCAGGTTACTTTTTAGTATTTGGAGCACACAACAAGCCGATTAGTGGCTTGGGTGTATGTCCATAGTGGCATGGGCCGGATTCATATACGCACCCTCTTTTAAACCTAACTTAACCTAACCTAACCTTCTGTAATAAAATATTTTTAAGGACAAAATTTCAATGCAATTTTAATCCTTGAACTCCTTTTCTTTTTGTCCATTGGCAGGTTAGGTTTGAAGATGGCCTATATCGGACAATATCCTGGTATAGCCCCCATATAGACCAATTTGCCGATTTAAGATCTTAAGCACATTTTATTAGACCTCTCGATATCGAGACCGATCTCTCAATTTAAGGTCTTGGGGCGATAAAATGCGCATTTATAGTCCGATTTCGCCAAAATTTGGGGCAGTGAGTTATGTAGGGGCCTTCAATATTCTTCTTTAATTCGGATCAGATCCGTCCAGATTTGGATATAGCTGCAATATAGATCGATCTCTCGATAGAAGGTTTGGACCCAAAACCTTATATCGAGAGATCGAGAAATCCGCATTTATTGTCGGCTTTCGCCGAAATTTAGGACAGTGAGTTGCGTTGCTCTCTTCAACAACTTTCTGCAATTTGACCCAGACCTAAATTTGTATTTAAAAAAACTCATTGAGATTTTGTCCTTAGAAAAACATAAAAAAGCGTCATTGAAATTTTCCATTTAAAAAAATCATTGAAATTTTGTTTTTAAAAAAATTTCATTGAAATTTTGTTTTTAGAAAAATTTCATTGAAATTTTGTTTCAGAAAATATGTGACTTTGACTCCGAGTTGGAGTCGAGTCAAAATTGCTCGTCTATACATTTATGTGCATTCAAATATGAACCCATTTTGATGAAATTTTAAAAAAGGATGATTTTACTATCAAATGTCCATATGGTATATGCTTCTTTAATACATTAAATAATGTTCTTTTAAACTTCAAAATTTTACCACTCCAATAGACTTGGGCGATCGCTTTTTATCTGACACTCTCCCTTTTCGTTAGGAGTAAATAAGCCATCAAACTTGCAGAATGTTGAGCAACAATCCGAGTCCAGCTTGCACTGAAAATAAAACAAAAATATTTTAAAACAAAAATTCAATTCTCTACTATGAAATTGGCCCAAAGGATTTACTTCAGAGAGTAATTCTTTGCAAATATCCGAAACTACCAAAACAATTGGTATGACTAAAACGCACATTAGGAAAGCTTTCATATTGAGTGTCGAACGATGACTAGAAACAATGTTGAAGCAATGTGAAATGTAAAATTTCCAGTGCACATTCCATTAAGGGGGATATGTTGAAGTACCCTCGATTATAAATTAACCGAACTCTGTAGAGAATTAATTTTTCAAAATTTTATGCATATTCACGTATTCAGGCATTAGTGCAGGCTATTACATAGTCGCCTTTGTCCGACTTTTGTCTTTCCTTACTGATTGTATTGGGTTTATTTCCAAGTAATGCAAATTTTAGTATATTTTTAGTTCATTTTCATAATTTCAAATATAGTATTATATATTAATGACTAAATTATTTTAAGAAAACCCGATACTGCATTGCTTGTTTTCCTTGTTTTGCCATTGATCAGTTTATTTGTCCAGTTGCAATATTTGTGAATGCCATTAACACACTCAACATCATCTACATCTATGGCAACAATGACCCATGAAATATCGAATTATGGATATGCCAATGCCATAATTTGAATATCTCTATTACAGTCAAATGTATGGTCATTTTGTATTCTTACAGTGAAGGATTTGAGGAGGCCTTATAGCTAGATTTTCTCGGTTTCTCCTAGGCCCTCATTTTTATAAACTTGTCATAAGAGTTGTTTATTAACTGTTTGTAAAGCCTTGAATGCATTAAACTGGGGATAGATACAAAGTCTGTACCTCCCCCATGAAACCATGCAACAAACCATCTGCAAAAAACCATACCTTCATATAGAATTTGACATAAAATTTCGTCAATTCCTAGAACATTTGTCAAAATTTCATCATTCATAAAAAATTTCGCTTAAATTTAAAAGTTTAAAAGAAAATGACATAAAAATTAAATATCCACTAAAAATTTTTCATAAAATGAATAGCTTTGTGGTTTAAACGGGACCGAAATTCCATTCGAATTCCAGTGAGCCTTTCGTAAAAAGTTGCTAAAACCTTTAAAAAGCTGCTGAAAGCTTTAAAAAGATTTCTGAAAGCTTTTCAAAAGTTGGTGAAAGCTTTTAAAAAGCTGCTGAAAGCTTTAAAAGGATGCTGAAAGCTTTTAAATGGTTGCTGAAAGTTTTTAAAAGATTGCTGAAAGCTTTTTCTTTTTTCAAAATATCAAAGTTTCAAAATCAAAGCTTTCCAATACAACTCCCATAATTTGTAAGAATTTTGGTTGAAATTCTTCATTTCAAATTTGAGAAAATTTTAATTTCGACGACTTAGCCAGCATAACAATTGTGATGTTGAATATCAAAATTCCATTCAAATTGCAGTGAGCCTTTCTTAAAAAGTTGCTGAAAGCTTTTAAAAAGCTGCTGAAAGCTTTTATAAAGCTGCTGAAAGCTTTTAAAAAGCTGCTGAAAGCTTTTAAAAAGCTGCTGAAAGCTTTTAAAAAGCAGCTGAAAGCTTTTAAAAAGCTGCTGAAAGTTTTTAAAAGGTTGCTGAAAGCTTTTTCTTTTTTTAAAATTTCAACCATTCAAAATCAATGCTTTCCTCTACGACTCCCACAATTTGTAAGAATTTTGGTTTAAATTCTTCATTTAAAATTTGAGGAACTTTTAATTTCGACTACCTAGCCTGCACAAGAAGTGTTATGTTGAATATCAAAAGGTAAATTCTGGCCGACTTTACCCCATCCTTACTTGGTTTCCTCCTAAAAGCAATTATTTCTCAATGATGGATACCTATCTCGGCAGAAGATTCCTATATTTCTCGAGAACAAAACAGTCCCGCATGAAATTTGAAGGGTTAGAAACGGTTCAAATCATATAAGTTCAAATTTTTTTTCTACCAGCCACCACGCAGGTGATGTCCCCTATGAATGCAGTGCATTGCATTGGCGAAAGGAAATTAGGAATTGGAGAGGGGGAAAAGGATGTAGTGCTTATTGACATTAGTCTTAAATCTTTGGATGTCAAAGTGGGTGGGAGAATGTCTAGTATTCCTGACATACATCCCCACGTCAGGAATAAGAAGACGAATATCAGACGAACACACACCATGAATGTGCCGATAGAACAGCGCCAAACAACCCACATTGCAACGATGATCAAGGGAGGCAATAGAGTGGGATACCACCTGTCCCCATTCAACGCCATCGCTCTCTTCTGTACACGCTCCATTAGCTTCAGGGATGATTTTGAAGCTCCAGCCCATACATGTGAGTTGTACTCCATTTTCGGCCTTATGAAAGTGGTGTAGATGTTAAGAAGATCAGACGGAGTGAGGTAATTCTAAACACTTGAATGCTTCTTTCGACATTTCAAATACATGTTTAGCTCAACGGACATCACTTTGTATTTTCATGCCCAAAACATCAAGAGTTTCTGATTGCTCATCATCCACACCGTTGATAGACAAAGATGATCGTAATGGGTCAGCGAATCGTTTGTGTGACAACAAGCAGCACTGAGTCTACCGTGCATTAAAATCTTCTCGATTCATTCGAACCTTACTCAGAAATGACCAGCAAATCCTGACAGAGTGTATCATCCATAACCCGCCTCTTGTTCTCAATCTCTCAAAGACTCGGCCTATGGTCGAATGAGTACGAATGATAGAGCTTACTGTCATTCACAAATGAGTAGATCGGATTCGATGCCTGACCCAACCGATCGTTGATGAAAATAAGAAAAAAGAAAAGGAGAAAGAACAGAGCCCTGGGGTACACCTGCGGTCAATTTATGCTCATTGGATGAGAACCCATCTATAACGACTCGAATAGGGCGATATCTGAGAAATCTCGAAATAAATCGAACCAATACCGACTCCGACATGCGACAAGCTTTGATAGTAGTGCACCATGCCTTTCAAATGCTTTGGAGATATCCAGAGCCACAACCTTACTCTCACCAAACTGGTGGATTGAGCGACCACAACGTTCCGACAGAAGTGTCATGCGGTCGCCCGTAGAGCGATTGCTGCGGAACCCATACTATTGGTCGCTAAGAAGGCCATTAGACTCTAAATACCTCACAAGATGGTGATTAACCAAGCTCTCTATGACCTTGGAGAGAGCGGAGCATATCGCTAGTGGCCGATAGTTCACAGGGTTGTTTGGTTGTTTGCCTCACCCTACGCGCCGGGAAGACTCCCGCACGTTAGGCAATATTGAAAAGGTTGCGTAATGGACGAACGAGCATCAAAGAACACCCGCGTAAGATAAGTGTTGATATGCCATCCGGGCCTGGGGATTTATTTACGTCTAGATTTTCAAGAACCCTTTTAACTCCACGAGTTCGAAAAAATATTTGGAGCATGACGCCACATACATTTTCGATTGAGGGGAGTGGTTGATTGGTATCCGGCAGGGAAGAGTTCCCTGCAAATATATCACCAACAGGTTAGCCTTATCAACCGAATCACCCTTACCCTTTTCACGAACAACCAAAATCTCTTACTTCCTTGTGTATAAGCAAGAACCTTAGTACGCAGACGTTCTTCGTAAAGAAATTTTTCGCGCCTAAGCACATTGGAACACGAAGATTTTGCCTGCTTGCGCAGCAGTTCAGTATTGGCATTTTTATCCAAGCGCTAGTTCCTGAATGCCACCTCTTTCGATCTGACAGCATCTCGGGTTAAACCAACTTTTCGTCTGATTTAGACGTTATAGTCTTAAATGTCCGCATTCCATTTTATCTTCTCAATCATTTCTGCAGTAACATTTATATCGTCATCTAGAAAACATAGTTTCCATTAAAAATGCTGAAAGAATCCATTGAAGTCAGCCCAACATGCTTTTTCGCAAAAAAAATATTGACCGCTTCGGGACTGGGGAGAAAGCAGTACGAAGAGCAGAATACGAAAAAGTTGCTGAAACAATGCAGTGATCGGAGTTACCAAGAGGTGCAAGAGAATGTAAACTTTATACTTTTCAGGATGTGAAGTTAAAAAAAGGTCAATAGTATTATTTTGGTGCCCTTGGACTTAAGCGATATGTGTCGGTTTGTTCACTAATTGCACCAAACCATTATGCGCAGCGAATTGAACTGAACCTGTCTTTGTGGGTGTAATAAAGAAATTAATGGTCGTTTTCGAAGAAACCACAAAGTTTATTTAGAGTTGTGTGTATTTTTTTTTTTTTTTTTGTTCTTTCTTGAAAGGCCCTAATTACGCCTATTTTTGCACTAACTCGTTTTATGTTTGATGTACACATTCCCATTTACAAGTCAATACCTAGATGCGTGGGTAAATGTTGGAAGCCCATACATATGTACATTTGCTATATTCGAATACAATAACCATAACTTTGGCTCTATACCTCATTGCTGTCGGAGCTTAATTACATTTTCATATTGTTGACTTTATGTTTTTGTTTACACAAATATGAGCAGGCAACGAGATGTTGTTACACTTACATATATATATACGCTTGGTTGCATAAATACAAGCATACACACATACACACCACATGTTTGCATTGCCATTCACAGGCGTTCTCTTTTTCATACACTCAGCAGCCTATCAGTCATTCACTCACAATCCATTCGCATGCATATGCGAGGGAGAAAAGCACACAGAGTCTTCTCTCACACTCTCCTTCTCTCTCATATTCTCTGTCATGCTGAGTAGCATATCATGTAGGTAAATAAAATACCATAAACAGATTGATGGTACATGTGTACGCACACAATAATAACAACAACAACAACGATGAATGTTACAATGATTTCAGTTAATGCAACAACAAAACTAATACAGCATTGAAATTGGTTAGGTTTCTCTTGCTGGCTTATGGACAGCAGTTGATATATCGGACTCTGTGAATGCAAGCAACTCTTATCAAATCGAGCTTCGTTCACTTTCAATTAATGTGCTATGGTGCGTGTGATTAATATTAAATTGCATATTTGATAGATCATACGCCCTATGGGTCCAGCATAAATTGAAATACTCATGAAGCAAATTAGATAGGTAAACAAGATACACAGCACAGCACACCGCACGGTGAAGAGTGCTCGGAATGCTGCCAAATCGAAAATTCTGCAACAACATTACGATTTTTATACCCTCCACCATAGGATGGGGGTATACTAATTTCGTCATACTGATTGTAACTCCTCGAAATATTCGCCTAAGGCCCCATAAAGTGTATATATTCTTGATCGTCATGATATTTTAAGTCGAACTAGCCATGTCCACACCGGAGAGAAAGCAATCCATCCGCCCGTTCGTCTCTCCGTAGAAAGCACGCTAACTTTTAAAGGAGTAAAGCTAGCCGCTTAAAATTTTGCTCGAATACCTCTTATAAGTGTAGGTCGTTTGGGATTGTAAATGGGCTATATCGGTCCACGTTCTGATATAGCTGAAATATAAACTAATCTGGGATCTTTACTTCTTGAGCCGCTAGAGGGCGCAATTCTTATCCGCTTTGGCTGAAATTTTGCATGAGGTATTTTATTACGACTTGCAGTAACTGTACTGAGTATGGTTGAAATAGGTCCATAACCTGATATAGCTGTCTTATAAACCGATCTGGGATCTTGACTTCTTGAGCCGACAAAGGGCGCAATTCTTATCCGATTTGGCTGAAATTTTGCATGAGGTGTTTTGTATAACTTTCAACAACTGTGCTAAGAATAGATCAAATCGTACCTGATATAGCTGCCATATAAACCGATATGGAATCTTGATTTCTTGAGCCTCTAAAGGGCGCAAGTATTATCCGATTTGGCTGAAATTTTGTACAATGGCTTCTCTCATGACCTTTAACAGATGTGTTGAATATGGCATGAATCGGTTTATAGCCTAATACAGCTCCCCTATAAACCGGTGCGCAATTCTAACTAGATTTGGCTGAAATTTGATTCAGTTCAATTACGGTCCGAAATGAACCATAATTTGATATTGTTCCAATAACAAAGCAATCCTTTTCTTTTATACTTTGTTTGCCTAAAAAGAGATACCGTGGTAAGAGCTCGACAAATGCGATCCATGGTGGAGGGTATATAAGATTCGGCCCGGCCGAACTTAGCACGCTTTTACTTGTTTTTAATACATGTGGAATTATGAGGGTTAAGGGCTCTATACTGCTATCTACCTTAATTGCATTTTATTGAATGGAGCTGATATGTCTATCAATCCATCCCTTAAATCAATTTCTTAGGCGCTTATATTACCATATTTCACAAAAAATTGGAACAGCGTGTATAAAAAAAAGAAGGTTACCGTAGTAAAGGGGTTAGCATGTCAGCCTTGGACGCCGAACGCCTAGGATCAAATCCCGGCAAGAACAGGTCGTCCCTTATCATAGAGCCTAAACTTGTATCATCGGATAACACTCAGCAATTTGAAAGGGGCTACTTCTTGTTGGCTGTTCCTTAATGTGCCCATGAACATTCACATTTATTGAATTTGTCATTGAATATTGTATGATTCGCAACCTGTAACCCGCACATTTCATACGATTTAGCACAAAGTCGGGTTCAAAATTTGGTCACACCGCGCGGTATTTGATGAAGTTCCCCGTATAATGCTCCCATTCCCGCAAAAATGTTTATTTTTTTGTTATAAAATAATTTTCTCAAATAACTCCACCCAGCCTTATGGTTCTGATATCCTTTACAGCTCTAAGACGACATGAAATTTCTAGAAACAGGTTTTCCACACTCTCCAATTCTGTCAGTCAATGCTTGGAATACACAAATATTTTCTCCACAACATTTTGTAAGTCTTGTACACTATGATGAGGAATATAATAATAAAACAAAAAAAAAAAACAAAAAGTCAGTGAGGCCAAATACGTTATAACCCTCGCCTCTGCACCTCATACTGGGGATTGCAAGGACAACTAAAAATAATTGCATTACTATAAAGAACACGAATATCAACTTCATGTTGATTATAAAGACAAATATAACAAACGAACAAAAACCAAAGGTTATGTTCAAGATTTCAAAAATCAATCCTTTTTATTATGATAGGAAACTTAAAGGTTTAAAATGGTGACTGCGATATGATATAATTTGGTATTCTTTAAACGCTGAGTTTAATGCAAATCCATGTTAATTCATACAAAAGCCGCGTCAAAACACAATTTGTGCAAATTCATCCATAACTAATGGCAGAGTTTAGAGATTTGGCACGAACTTCTAATTGATGGAACGCCTTTGACATTTCCTGGCCCTTCGATTTAATATACAACTAGATTTCAGAAGAGGTTTTCAGATAAGTAATAAAAAAAAAATCGTACCAAATTAAGAGAATAAATGTGCCAACATCCATGAGGATCTGTAGAAAAATTACAACATTTTTGCAATTTTATTAAAAATCAGCAGAACATATTCAATAAATAGGAGCTATATGCAAATCTGAGCCCACTGAAATTAAAATCTGTACACATCGCAGAAGAAGACATTGAGCAAAATTTTGAGAATATCGGTTTAGTTAGGCTCATAAAGGCTCTAAAACTAAAAATTCGGGCGTTACATTACTTTGGTTTAATGAAAAAGGGCACAACTCGAAAGAAAAGATAAAACCTGACTTTGGACTTTGTTTTTGAAATTTTTACAAATCTGTTATTTGGAATTGTCTCCACCTAAAATTTTGAGGTAAGATGCATGCGCCATTTGTCTTCCAGAATTAATTAAAAACGCAATTTTGAAGAAAAAAAGAGTTAGGCGCTTTTTAGGTCGCTCCGGTAGCCGAGTAAGTAGAGCGCTCGGCTTATAAGTGTGGGGATCGTAGGTTTGATTCCCACCGCACTGAAATAGTTTATGTGTGTCTGGTTAGAAATTATGGCCCTTTTTATAGCCGAAGGATGGGGTATATTCATTTTGTCATTCCATTTGCAACACATCGAAACATTCATTTCCGACCCTATAAAGTATATATATTCTCGATCAGCGTAAAAATCTAAGACGATCTAGCCATGTCCGTCCGTCTGTTCGTCCGTGTGTCCGTCCGTCTGTCCAGCCGTGTGTCCGCCCGCCTGACCGTCCGTCTGTCCATCCGTCTGTCCGTCCGTTTGTCCATCCGTCTGTCCGTCCGTCCGTCGATATGTCTGTTGAGTCTATAAAAATAAAGATATTGATCTGAAACTTTGCATAGATTCTTTTTTTGTCCATAGGCAGGTTAAGTTCGAAGATGGACTATATCGGACTATATCTCGATATAGCCCCCATACAGACCGATCCGCCGATTTAAGCATTTAGACCCATAAAAGCCACATTTATTATCCGATTTTGCTGAAAATTGGGACAGTGAGTTGTGTAAGGCTACTCGATATTCTTCTTCAATTTGGCGCTGATCGGTTCAGATTTGGATATAGCTCTCATATAGATCTATCTCTCGATTTTAGGTCTTGGACCCATAAAAGACGCATCTATTGTCCTTTTTCGCCGACAGAGAGTTGTGTTAGGCCCTTCAACATCCCTCTTCAATTTGGCTCAGATCGGTTCATATTTAGATATAGCTGTCATATAAACCGATCTGCCCATAAGGGGACTGAAGCCCATAAAAGCGTTATTTATTACCCGATTTCGCTGAAATTTGAAACAGTGAGCTTTTCTGAGCTTCACGATTCGATCCTAATATGGTTCAGATCGGTTTATAATTGGATACATCTGCCAAAAAGTCCAATATTTTGTTCTATAAAATTAAATGGAGACATATATATTAGACCACTCAATGTCGGTGCCGAATTTGGGTGCATAAGTTACATATATACCCGAGGTGTTGGGTATCCAAAGTTCTTAAAGTAACCTACTAACAAACGGAGGCCGCCCAACCCAAAATCCTCCGAAGCCGAAATATACATACACATGCCTATTGCGCTCTTTTATTTTGGTCTTTAAAACCTTTTCTTGATTTTTCGAACATTTTCTAGCTCGAGGTCATATTCAATGCTTTATATTCAAAGAAGAGCATAGCAAAGAACTTATAAAAGTTGGGCAAGTGTGTGATGTTATTCAAAACACTTTGACTGGCATGGTGGATAGCGATTTCTAATGCGCCATGTATCTTCATCAAAACCTTTGTCAAATTGATTATGGTACCTAGATACCCAAAGGCTATTGAGTACGATACAGGACCGCCTGCAAGAACGTATAATGTTCAGGCAGTCTAAATCAGATCTCAGTTCCTGGGTTCTCAATGTAAACCCCCAGGCCCACTCTGTCCTCTAGCTTTAATCCGAAACTAGGGTTCCGTCAATCCAAGACTGTGCCGTTGGCAGCAGTGCCTCGCACTCGACCTTAAGGTTCGTCTCAGGTATTCGATGGGAAACTTCTTCCATTCCTTTCAGGTTTCCTATCGTCGCCTCGATTATACCGCGATGGTATGAGTTGCTGCCATCCCCAATCCCATCTCTCATCGCCTTAAGTCTCATAGCCGCAGTGGCTGCCTCACACTTAATGTGTATGTCAATTGGTCGAATGTCTACAATAGTCTCCAGTACCCGGGTGGACTTGGTCCTCATCGCTTCGCCCCTGCCAAGACAACATGTTCTGTGAACCTATTGTATGGTCCTTATGTTGCACTTTTTTCTCCACAGCAGTCCACCAATATGCCCATGGTGAAACAAGGTCAAACTTCTCACAATGACTGCAGCTCGATTCAAGTTTAAGCTGAATGATAAGGGAACTCCTTTTTATAGTCCGAGCGGTGTGCTGCATAGCGCCACTTCTTAGGGTGAAGTTTTTCGTTGCCAGCATTAAGAGAGGACAACCACCGCTGAACACTTTTTCTAAATTTTGCCGTAACTCTAAAGGTTTCATCATATGCATATCCGCATATGATGACGTGCACCTGGGTTTGTATCCTGGCGACCAACCAAAAAAATGCTCTGCGCTGGTTATCCCCTCCTAAAAAGTTCTTTCCCAAGAAGTGTCGCACTCGGTTATAAAAATGAGATTTCTTATCATTGAGCTAAAATTTCGATCGGGCTGCACTCATTGACATACGAGAAGTAAATGTTTGTGGGAAAATTTGCATTGAAGATGTATGCCACCATTGCAACGATGAACCCAATGCCAAAAACGTAGGTTTTTAAATCACCACAATTATCATTTATAAAATTTTAAAATTCTTTATTATATACATCCTTCGTTCAGGAACCTTAATGCAAGCCCACACATGCTGCCAAGGGTCCAAGTTTCTGCAACAACTTTTCTCTTTTTATCTGCTGTGCCCTATATTTTCTTTCTGACAGATCTTTGGGAGCTTTGCAAACTCGTATACCTATTTTAGTGCATGGTATGCAATTCTTCAAACAGCATTCAGAATCTGATTTACACTAAAAACAAACAGAAGGATCAAAATCAAAGAATTATAAAATCAATTTTTATTTACCGCTAATCCCTCCCCTTTACACCATTTTTTCCCCAAGTTTGCATTGATAGCCGTTATAATTTGAATAATTTGAAAAATAATGAAGCACACAAGAATAAGCCGCATGATGTCTTTAGAAAGAGAATAGAAATGACTGGAGCTTAAGGTACAGCCGAGTTTATGTACCCTTAAGAATTATTTTATTTAGGTGGAAGCAATGTCTTGGCATTAATTTTTGCCCTATTAACGCGCATCACACTGTAAATAGAATATCAAAGAACAAATTTGTCTTTTAATTTTATGCCAGTCCATGTATTATCATGACAAAACTTTAGGTTAGTTTTGTAATGGGATTTGTTTTTTTTTTACGTTATTAGGGTGAACAACTCAAAACTTTCCAAGTTTGCTCGGGCTGAATTTTCGGTGCCGAACATCATACACAGCGATGGCAACAATTCACCAGCAAACAACGTAAACAACAAGTAAAACCGGGCCGAATCTTATATACCCTCCAACATGTATCGCATTTGTCGAGCTCTTGCCAAGGTATCTCTTTTTAGGCAAACTAAGGATAAAAGAAAAGAATTGCTATGTTATTGGAACAATGTCAAGTTGTGGTTCATTTCGGAC